>NC_069720.1:14475534-14775534 GCF_027358585.1 Pangasianodon hypophthalmus
TGAGAGATCTAATAGCCAGCCCACTGAGAGACAAAGACAGATAGGGAGCGGGAGAGAGAGAGAGAGATAGAGGGAGAAAATGAGTGACATTCAAATACAAACCTTTTAAGCTCATTTTAACAAAAGATCAACAAAATTATGGCAGTTACTTTTTGAGAGCTGCAGTGCAGCAGACTTAGTGCCCTCTTTCTCTTTAGGTTTCTGCAGTGTGGTAGCAATAATGCCTTTGTTCTTGGCGTAGAACTGAAACAAGACAAAAGAAAAACATTTTTGTGATATCGATAATAATTTATTGTGATATCGATATCTCATCACCACATTGCCCTTACTACCAGTGACTCAGGCTCTTGGTAGACTCGTAGTATTTTTACAAATGTCATATTAACAGCATATTTTGTATATAACCATCCTCTTTGTGTTTTGTATTGCATAATTACTTTGTTCAGCTCTGATTGCATAATTGCAAACCATTTCATCATCATGTAATGACCTGAAATCTATGGTGTGTATTGTTCTTAAGTCCCTGTTGGTGTTAGTGCATTCTGAGATTGATTACTTTTGATTACTGGTTTGATTAAAGAAGAATTGCACTGAGCTCTATTATATTAAATACTTTTAACATCTACCAGCCACAGCTGAAAATATGTATGAAAAACTGGACAACATGATTATCCAGATGGAATATGCATTTTATAACAAATCAGGATAGCTTCCAAGCTCCTCTGACATGCAATAATGTGCCTATATACCAGCAGATCTGCAGGTATCAACATTAAAATGCAAAAGTCTAAAAGAAGTCACTGTCTGTCTGTTATGTGATGGTCAGATGTATGACATCCACAGTGGGTGCTGACTATCTGGTCCTGCTGTCACTTCCTCAGGAACTCAGTTCGAACACAGGAAATGAGTCGCACACCAAGTGTACAACTAAGATACTTTCTTCAAGATGCTAAGCTATATCCAGCTACCAAACTCAGCGAGTGAGGTTATGATCAGTACTCTCTCTGCCTCTGAGCACTCTCACCTCCACCATGTCAATGAGGTTGTAGAAGTACTGGGTCCTGTCAATTGTCAGCTTGGATTCCTGGTAGATGACATGGTAATGAAGGACCTCTTGCTTAAAGCTTACACACAGGACATAGTCACCAGGGTGCCGAATGGACTCGCGTACCAGAAACAGGCCGTCCTCCATCGGCTGCAGTTTGCTGACAGCCTCTGGACCTGAGATCTTCCCATGGAACCATCTGGAACATCAATAACAACAAGTGAAAATGATTTATCCTGTAGTATAAAATGATCTCCTTGGATACTCTGAAGCTTCTCAAAGTCAGTGTTTCATCTAAAGATTCTTCAGTGTGTTGCTTTAGGGGAAGGTTTTATGTAGAACCATAAAAGAGTGGGTTTCTCTTTCAGCAAGCATTTCACGTAGAATGTGTGTGCAAAGATTCAACCATTTCCTGTTCAAAGACCCACTGAGGAATGCTTTTTTTATTGTATGAGTGTAGTATGAGTTTAGTGTGAACAGAAACTGTCTTCAGACAAACTCACCATCCAGTTTAGGAACACCTGTACATTCATTCAATTATCCAGTCAGCCAATCATGTGGCAGCAGTGCAATGCATAAAACCATTCAGATACAGGTCAGAAGGTTTAGTTAATGTTCACATCGAACATCAGATTGGGGAAAAAATCTCCTAGGATTTTCACTCAGTACAGTCTCTAGAGTTTAGTGGTCATAGTGGTCACAGAGCCTGTGCTAGAATTAAGCCAGAATAAAAAATGTAGAAACTCTAAATGTTCTTTATTTTGTTTCTCTGTCGGAAGTCTCAAAGTTTCAATGTAGAACTCTACAACAGACCATCTCCTTATCCAAGTGATCTACGTAGAGCTCTTTCAGAGCCTCTATCCAAAGAACCCTTGAAGAACCCTTAAAGACAAGCGAGAAAGGATCCCAGATAAGCAGATGTTTGACAAGCACAATAGAAATAAATGTTCCATGTAGCACCCTACCTAAGGGGTTCTATGGCTTATCCCTCTTTAAAGGAAGCCTTAAAGTTTTTTTTTTTTTTTTTTTTTTTTTTTTTAAAATAGAACCCTACAAAAGTCCCTTTAAAAAAAAACTTGACATATCTAAAAGACCTGTTAACCAACCAAACAGCCATTGAAGTACCCTTTTCTCTTTTAGACCCACACATGTTCCTCCAACCACTCATGTGCAACCTGCAGCCTTCCGCCCACTAACCACACCGGTAACTGAGACAGGAATACACATGACTTCTTCTGCCTACACACCTCTATAATTAGCACCTTTCAAAGCATGTTGTAATAAATCAGAGTAATGTACCAGTTGCCATGAAACAGAAGTCCACCTTCTGAAACAGAAAATGATAAGCACAGGATGTTATTCACACTCTTGTAGCCTCCACCTTAGCATTATTCACGCTCACCCTATCTAACAGCTTTTGTACCATTTGTACATGAACACTTTAATTGTTTTTTTTAACAGAAAAATGATGCCCGGAGCGCCTTCAGTAGTTATATGGGGGAAAAAAAGCAGTGCATGCGAAGCTCTTAAGAAAAATGCTGTTACCAGTCTTAGTATCAGCTAACTAACTAGTCTAGTTATCTAGACTAGATTTATTATTATTAACAGTGCAGATGAATTAATGTTTGGTTTAACTCTGGTGATTAGAAGGTCGTTTGTCTTCACTGTCGCTTTTGAGGCAGAAAATCTAGAGAATTTGAGCTGCTTATGTGAATTAACTGCATGTGGCCACAGTTAACGTGGGACATCACATCGCATACCAGTGAATATCTCAAAAATACACACTTCTTGTTTTTAGTTACATTGAAACATTGGAATATTTGCAATGAAATATAGAGGTATAGACGACTTAAAATACCTTACAAAAGCATTTCTAGATATGGCACATAAACTAATATATTCTACAGGATGCTTACTTTTTTAAAGAAGTAAAAATTTGAGGCTAAAAGGCTAAAATCAATCCTTCTAACTCGTCTACTAACCAGTTTCTCTAAAATATAACACTCTTGAATATTATATGTAATGCTGTTCTCTCAGAAAATGTGGTCAAAAATGAATTGCTAATAAGGTGAAATATTCAAAAGCATGATACTGAGTTAAACAGTTAACATACCATGGCTGTATCATTCTGTTTCTCGAGGCATTCTGATTTAGATCAGACTTACGGCATGAGGCTGAGACTGGGGTCTACACGCAGGGCTTCACGCTCTCGCATGTTAGAAGCAAAGATCAGACCTTCTTCACCTGTCCTGTTGTGCTTGGCTCTGTAGATGGCCTTCCCCTGTAAAATAAAATTGCTTTAGTGTTCCTTCTGCTGACATTTCAGACTTTCAGGTAATTAGTTTGTGGATTCAAGTCCTCCAAACCTCTCCATCATCCTAATGCAGTGTAACCATTCACTTATACTTTTTGAACACCCTGTTTAAGAATAGGTTTAAGTTATATACTCATAAATTACAAAAACTAAGTAAGAAATAGGTGTAAGTGAACTGAGAAATGTTTGTGTATTTTTATTTTATTAGTAAAAAATCTAGATCTATCTGATTAGATAATGATCACTCTAATTAGTAGGGGTGTAAACCACAGGTTTCCATGTGATACAATATAATTTTACAAAAGTCATCCATTTGTCCATCTTCTGTACTGCTTTTCCTACACAGGGTCGCAGGGGAGCCTGGAGCCTAACCCAGGGGACTCAGGGTGCCAACCCATCACAGGGCACAATCGCACAGGCACACACACACACCACAGACAATTTGGAAATGCAATGCATACAATATTATATTATTTACTATTATATATTAACTATATATATATATATATATATATATATATATATATATATATATATATATATAATTATATTATTTATAATTTTTTACACATAAAAATATAATACATATAATCTTTTACAAAAAAATTTTTTTTACACTACAGTCTTTTGATAATAATTGATGTATAGTCAATTATAACTGATAATAATTGATTTATGAACATTGCTTAGATTAATTTCACTTGTTGCTAAATCATCCGATTGTTACACAGCCTACTAATTAGGTGCTTGTGGCACACAACATATTTGTCTAACAGTTGATATTATCACTGTCTAATATCAACTGTAAGACACATTTTTGATTACAGTAACTGCTTCACCAAACAAGTACACTTGCCTTTAATAAAACACTAAGAGTCCCATTAGAGTCCGACAGTGGATGATGAACAAGCCCTTAATATGAAGATTTGGATATTTCATGGAACACTTTTTTTCCCCCTTATTTACCTGCCAACAGTGAGTAAACTGTAATGAATGAAAAAGAGAGTAAAACCCAGCACCTTAAATTGCAAAGTAGGTATTGATGAACGAAGAGCTAAGTGTTAATTGTTATTAAAGGCTTATTAAAGGAACAATATTGATAAGAGCGCTTCATGAACAATGAACAAAAATTGTGAAATCTGTTCCTAGTACAGCAGTTATAACAATTCCTATTTTTACTATTTTCAGTCAGCTAATTTTCAGTTAGGCTATTTTCAGTACTCTTTCATCATAAAATACAAAGTGACAGTTAATATAATTCTAGCTAACTATCAGACATGTATTCAAAGCATTTACAATCAGGATTTAATGTTATTCAACTCCTTTGAGTGTGAAATTTAGATGATTGGCTACATTGAAAGTTCTGGAGAATTTCAATGTGGAAAAAAATGTAAAAGCTGCAATTCTCACACTTTCTTCTTAATCATCGAATAACTGTTTTTATAGCTGGGCACATGGTACATCATGTACCACGAAAAAAATGAGTGTCAGTGGCAATGAAGTCTAACAAATTTCTGATCTTGCTCTCAGGACTGAACCCAAGCCCACTGCACTCCTGAAACCTCTCAGTATCACAGCATAGCAGCTTACACTTTTCCACATTTTGTAGTCTTACAACCTTGAACTGAAATGGACTTAATTTGTGTTATATATTAATTCACCAAATCCTCTAAGAACCTGAAGATTGTTAGAGAACATACCTAAACAAACAGCATCATGAAGACCAAGAAGCTATCAAAATAAGTCGTGGACAAAGTTCGAGAAAAGTATCAATCAGGATTTCATTTAAAAAAAAAAAAATCCCAAAATTTGAACATCCTGCAAAATGCCATTAGATCCAATATTGAAAAATGGAAGGAATTTGGCACGCCCATGACTCCAGGAGGTTGTCCAGCATAAGACAGTGAGTAAAAAGGGGATTAGTCAGAGGAGCAGCCACGAGGCCAAGAGGATAACTATATTGTGTAGTGCTACATTTCAGTTATAAAAGGTGGAAAAGTTTAACAGGCGTGAATACTTAGGCAAGCCACTGTATATGCTCTTTTCTACAAGAAAATAAAACCCAAAGACTTACCATTAACAACTCCAAACCTAAAATGGTAAGGATATCTCCTTTGCGATAGAAGATTTCATTGGGTTTAGGTCTTGTGTGGTCACTTTTGGCGACACACTGTGTACCAGGAAGCCATGTTTTCTGTAAAAACAAAAAAAAGTTTTTAGTTTATGTACATACGCCGTCTGCACTAGAAGTGATCGTTGATGTGATAAGTGTGTTTACCGTAGACATCGCTAGAGAGAGGAAACAGCAGCATTAGATTTCCTGCAAATATAAAATACAATCATACAATTGCAAGGCTTCTTGGACAAATAGAAATAATAATTAGATAATAATTAAAGATAATAATTAAGTAAATAGGAAAATCAATGTGTAAAATGACAATATTAATACTAATTAAAACTAAAATCTGAAAAATAAAAACACTAAATATTGGCAAGTTAAGGCATTTTTTCTGTTTGTGATAAAATAACATTCAGCTGTAAAGTTAATGCGGCTTTGTGCTTTCCATGTAGTTTTTCTCCCTGTGTATTTACCACTTTATCCTTCCAGCAAGGATTTTATAGCTTCAGTTATTTTCAATTTTATGATATATTAGTTCTTTTTGTTTAATTTTTTTTTTTTTTTTGGTAGTGACCATGCTTCTGTCATCTGTATGTACACTCAGCCGTCACTTAAATAGGATTATCCAAATCAGCCAATCAGCACTGCAATGCATAAAATCATAGATATACAGGTCCATTAATCTACACATCAAACATCAGAATTGGGAAAATATGATCTCAGTGACTTTGGCATGAATGTGACATGGTTAGTGGTGCCAGATGAGCTGATGTGTGTATTTTAGCAGCCGCTCATCTCCTGCTGATCTCAGTATAAATACACCTGTTCCTGGAAGGCTCCAGAGTATCTTAGACAACATTCCTAAACAAACAGTATCACAAAGACCAAGGAGCTAGCAAAACAAGCCTGGAACAAATGTCTGGAAAAGTATTACCCAGGGTTTGGTTATTAAAAAGACGCTTCATTAAATCCATTATTAAAAATGGAAGCCTGAAGGCCTGAAGGCCATCTACCAAACAGGGATTAGTCAGTGAAGCAAATAAATAAATAAATAAATAAATAAATAATCAACAAACATAAATAAATAACATTTTTACATCCATTTGACTAAGAGAAATTATGACTTCTTCTTCTTTCTTTTTTCAGAGATGTAACTGGCATTTACCAGACCTCTGATTCACTGTTCTTTCCCAATATTTCATACATGTGATACCCAAAATCGAAAAACCAGTTGTAGAGGATGTAAGTTATCCAGCATGAGATGGACGAGTCTAACAGTCTAAGATATCTAAGATATCTAGTCTAGACCTTACTGTAATTACCATATTGACACCAGTTATATGTATCTCAGCAATTCAGACCGAACATGAGTTGATTAAAGGCACACTGTAGAAGGCTTAGGACTTACCACACACTGTAAACGGCTTACAACTCCATGTCCATGCAGCATTCAACGGCGCACACTGAGGAAATGAGGATCTGAATGTGTTTATCTAGTTTTGCTGAACTGATGTCATGCTGCTCACTTCCTCTTCATCCCACCGTACCAACACATCGGTGCAGTACATCATTCAGCCGCCAGGGGGCGAAACCCAGACTCCTCAATGAACGGGATTGATTGGAGCTGAAAGACTAGAATGTCTGGAACAGTGAACGTTTCAGGTCAATTTCATTTCAGGTCATCAGTGAATGTTTCAGGGCAATTATGCTGTGATCTGATTTTGTTCATGGGAAATATAATTATGTGTTATATCGAAACACCAAAAAACTCTTAATTTCATTGACAGATGGGTAAAAAAAAATTAGAGGAAAATAAATAAGTCTGAATAAGTGAGTAGAGAAACATAGTGAGTGCTGATGCTTCCAGACAGGTATACTGAATGATATAATTAAGTACTGAACATCCTACCAAGGATACTGTGTGGCATGTATAAAACACAGGACCAGTCGCATGAATCCTATGATGAGGGAGACCAGTGGCTCTGTTACATTTACGGCATTTGGCAGACACCCTTATCCAGAGCAACTTACAATTATCTCATTTATACAACTGAGCAGTTGAGGGTTAAGGGCCTTGCTCAAGGGCCCAGCAGTGGCAGCCTGGTGGTGCTGGGATTTGAACTCTCAACCGTCCGATCAGAAGGCCAACGTCTTAACCACTGAGCTACCACTTCCCGTTAGAAAGGAGACTCAGTACAAATCAATCCAGAGTTCTGACTGATCACCATGATGAAACATTTCGATCGTGATGGGTATGGCCTCTTCCAGGATGAATCCGCCCCATCCACAGGGCACAAGGGCTCACTGAATGGTTTGATGAGGAGGAAAATGATATTAATCATATGCTATGGCCTTCACACTCACCAGAGCTCAACTCTTTTGAACATCCATGAGAGATTTTGGAGTGATGTGTTAGACAGTGCTCGCCACCACCATCATCAAAACACCAACTGTTCACAAGACTTTGAAAATGCACATTAAACTCACAATATGCCACAAATAGGAGAGAATAAAAATATACATATAAATAACACTCCAAGTTATTTACAGACTAAGATTCCTGTACAGATTACCTGGATGAAATATATTACAGGTTGGGAGGCTTAAAACTGTACATTAGACATGTGTGAGACATTAGCTGTGTTAGTGTGTGTATAAAAATGTACAGTAGTCATAAGTAAAGTCATAAGTAAAGTGGCAGTGCGTGTGTAAGAATGCAGTGCAGTGACCCTATGTAAAAAATTTTGTGCAATATGCAGTGTAGTAGTTGGGTATGCAAAATCAGTAGACATGTCCATTGTCTCCAATGTCCACATAGCTCCCCAACGTTGTTGTTGTGTCATTGTAGAGCCGGATAGCAGTGGGCAAGAATGACTACTTGTACATTTAGCTTTATTGCTCCAGGACTATTTCAAAACCTGACAGGGATCACTTGGAGATGTTCTGTTGGCTCGTGGTGGCCCAACACCTTACTAAGTGAGGAATAACACATGATAGACTGTGCTGTACATGGCATTAATATGGAGTTGTCTGGAGTTGTTGGGCCCCTTAGTTCTAGTGAAGGGAAATTGTAATGCTACAGCATAGAACGACATTCTAGACAGTTGTGTGCCTACAACTTAGTTGCAAAAGTTTGTGGAAAGCCCACATATAGGGTCGTAGTCAGGTCTCCACATAGTTTTGGCCATATAGTCTATTAATAAATTAGTGAACTGAAGCAAAGAACTAAATAGGATTTCAGTTCCAAATAAATACAATTTTTACATTCCATTGGACTAAGAGAAATTACAACACATTAAAGATGATTTCTTTTTCTTCCTTTTTTAGAAGATGTAATTGGCTAATTGGCATTTACCAGACCTCTGATTCACTGTTCTTTCCCAATATTTCATACATGTGATACCCAAAACAGAAAACCAGTTGTAGAGGAAGTAAGTTATCCAGCATGAGATGGAAGAGTCTAACAGTCTAAGATATATATATATTTTTTTTCTTCAAGATGCCATTTAAATATTGTCAGGAAACATCAAATAAGCCTAAACTTTTCAAATGTATGAATTTATTTGACATTGTATGTCTTCATACATTCACACATTTGTATTCAAAAATGAAACTGCATTTTTGTGGATTACCCAGTTTCAGTTTGTAATGTTTGATTACATACTTTATAACATGTTTAGGCTAATTTGGCAAACAAAGACATTCCAGACAGTTGTGTGCCTCCTACTTTGTTTGGTGAAGGCCCAGATATTGGGTCATAGTAAGATGTCACATTGTTTTGACCAATAAATTAATATGTACCAATAAATTAATGAACTGAGGTGAAGAATTATAAAGTTGTTTCTTTTCTTTCCCATAAATCATAAACAGCATCTAACAAACCAATCAACAAAACTAACTACAAAAGTGACAATTTTGTGCATATAGGAGTTTAATATGTGCAATTTTAAACAGCACTACAAAGACTTTCCAAAAGGTTCACACCTTTAACCAAAAACATCACCAAAATCTGACTATTATAACATTCCGCACTTCTACAGAACACAAATTCAGAAAAAAAACATCATTGCTCTAATAATACTACTAATAATAATAATAATAATAATGAGACTACTTATTGCATAGTTTATCACAGTATGAAACAATTACTAACATCTTCACCCACTTTGTTCCACACACTTCAAGTGCACTTTATTCTGCCCCTCTAAGCTCCCTTAATTTCAGGCACAAGAGAACAGAAGATCCCGCATAACACTCCATTTCTGTAGATGTTCATAAAATCTGTTCATTTTATTCCTGTTTATTAAGCTTTTGTGACACAGGTAGATCCTCGCCTTTAGTCAGAATGGCAAAGATTCTCTACATGTGCAATGAAAAGACGTGACTTGGATTTCAAACTTAATGACCAGGTATTAAACAAACAGGTTTTTTTTTTCCATTAACAAGCAGGTTTTTAAGCTCAACCTTAACGCTTCGTTTGTTTAATTCACAAAATTATACGTTTCTCTTTTGGAGAAAACAAATATATATTACTTTCAATAAGCTTTTGGTGTAAAATCTTAATACTTGTTTTCCTGTGATTAAAGATATATATATATATATATATATATATATATATATATATATATATATATATATATATATATATATATATATATATAAACTCTAATCTCTTCGCAGTAGTACAGTATCCATACAAATTAATGACACTATTGTCTAGAATTGGAATCTCAGAATCGGACTCTTTACATCCTTATCAATGGACCAGACCCACTATATAAAAATAAAAATAAAGCAACTGGCCTCTTTATAAGGGACTAATTTATTTAAGTTGTATTATTTATTTATTTATTTATTTAAAAGACAGTGCTATTATTGAACTCAATCTGAGTAAAAAACGACAGATTATCACTTTTCAGCGGATGTTAATATTTAGTATTTTCTCTGCTATTCTGCTATATTCTGCTATATAAATGGCGACTTGCTCTGAAAGTCTATTTTCAGCACAGCTGTAATAAAACAAGAAAAGAGGAAACATTACTTCTCCATTTTTTGAGCTTTGTTAAAAGAAGAAATGTCAACACCATTCCTTTCTTAGGAAGGAATATTTTTGTTATGAATTACGCATGACATCTGTGGAACTTTTCAGGCATGATGGAAATTTTTTTTGTCCTTCTTGCCTTCCTCCTCCACCTCGTCTGCTTTGTCTCTCCGTCTCTTGCGGTTGCAAGTGCCAGCCTTAGACACCAGTAGTGAGTCCATCCCTAAGAGCTTGTGGATGTGACGAAAAGCCAGCAGTCGCAGGGCATGCTGAAACACAGGAGCTGACATTGGTCTCATGATTATATATGGAGTGGCAAAACAGGAAGCGATGAATAATTGTGACCCAGTGGTTAAAGTCCTCGAGACCAGAAGGTCTAGAGTTCTAACCCCACGCAATCGTATAAAACTTTTCCATGACACAGTGCCAGTGCTTGTTTGTTTCTGACAGCTGAAACATTATGTTACTAGATACTGACATGTCCCTAATACACAGTTTAAAAATAT
Source organism: Pangasianodon hypophthalmus (assembly GCF_027358585.1). Classification (NCBI taxonomy): domain Eukaryota; kingdom Metazoa; phylum Chordata; class Actinopteri; order Siluriformes; family Pangasiidae; genus Pangasianodon; species Pangasianodon hypophthalmus. Next base: position 14,486,560 of record NC_069720.1, read on the forward strand.
TATGCCACAGCACTGTTAATTAATTTTCTATAATGGTAGCTCTGAAGATAGTTTCAGCTGGAAGATTACTGTTTCTATAGTAACAACTTACTATGCGACTCGGGACTTGTACAGTGGGCACGCCACATGAATGGATAAAAAACCTGTAATCATTCATATGGTGAAATTTTCTGTGAGGAGGCTGTTATTTAGCCTTATTGAAGGAATCTTCAGTGTCAACACTTTGTAACAGTCAGAGATCAAGCTGTAACTACGGCCGGCTTTGTGCTTTTACAGTAACAAGCTGCATTTTGTAATTAATTTCAAGAGAGAAAAAAAACAGAGTCTGGTGAGAGAATGACTGTTTATAGCTGCTATAAATATAGCATAACAGAAACTAACTTTCATTCCACAAGATTAAACATGTACAATTGTTGGTATAAGAGGAACAAAACACTTTGTACGTTGATTATTTTTCTATACCAGCATGTCCCATCGTATTTTGATAACATATCAGTGATTAATGGTTATGATATTGATTTCGTTAATTTATTTAACAAGCTTTCTGCACTTTAAAAGCTCTCTGCACTGTTCATCGTTTAATGGCAGTGATGAAAAAAAGCTGCTGAACTGTTGTCAAAGTGATAAAATGGTCTGATGTCTAAGCTTCTGCTGCCTGGAGCTTTCTTAATGCCGGAGCCCATCCGAGTTTGCCGTCCCAACACTGAATTGTGGAACTGATTAAGATTAAGCTCCATCATGGTTACATAGATAGGAATGAAGTATAATGTGTGCCTTTTATATTAGCAAAAGGTCCTTTTTTAAATACCTGAGCACTTGCTGTTACATCCTCTCTGGCTTGCTTGGTCATGGTCTTGAGTGCGTCTGTTTGAACTTTTTCACATGGGTCAATCAAACCTGGACCATCTGACAGCAGAAGGAGTACACCTTTTAAATATTCATATGAACCAAATTGTAATGTGAGCTATGCATCATCCTGAGAACATAATCATTTTATAATCTGGCCTTTTAAATCCATGCACCTTGCAGTAGGATTCCACTAGCAATACACTCCAGAACTCTGCGCAAGGCTTTTCCTGGACTCAGAGGAGTCAATGCACTGCTGATGGCTTTCTCAATCAGCAACTCCATGGCCTTCAACAGAAAACACATCATCATTAAGAGCAATGGAGGATATATTCCTCACGGCAGCTAAACTGAAAGGTGACGGATCAGAATTCAGGTGGTGTAAATGCCAGGCTCTCACCCAGTCAGGCATCTTGCCCCAGGCTGGCATTCGCTGACAGAGGTCTCTGAGTACACGAATGACGATCACACAAGACTGGAGACCGTTTGCCCGGGCCTGCTGACAAAACATACTGAGATTCCATACATACAAAAAAAACTATGCAGCTACAGGTCTAAAAATTATCATTCCTCATTTTAGGTTTATCTTCTATATTCAAGATGTAAAGAACTATTTGGACAGGAGGATGACATATTTTCTGGGATATGGACATACTGATTTATGCATGGTCATCACACTAAAAACTCCATGCATACTACATACACCTCAATTTGTTTCGACCTTTATTTTTGTAGGGTTTGTGGTGCTTGATCATTAGTAGGTCAACTTGACCATGACATGTATGTAGGCTTTACCTGTGCTAGGCACTCAATAACGTACCTAAAAACACTGGAAGCATCACCTCCTTGACAAGTCCTTTTACAAGTCATCTATATTTTATTATTTTGCATTTTAAACTCAGCCAGCACTTGATTTTGGTTTGTTTTTGGCAGAAAATGATAGAAAAAATAGTGAGCACTTCATTTACCTGAAACCATTTGGTATGGCGAAGAGCAGCCAAATACTGAAGGCACTTTGTCCTGTTTAGAGCATCTGCAGGGTCTTCAGGCACTAGAAACAGACAAACAGGACATCCTATACTGCACAAAAGTCTTAGGCACGTGCAAAGAAATGCTGTAGAGCAAAGATGCCTTCAAAAATAATGAAATTAAATGTTTCTACACTAAAAAAATATTGACTTTGTTTCATTTATTACTGTTAAACAGTAATAAATGAAACAAAGTCAATATTTGGTGTGACGATCCTTTGCTTTTAAAAAAAAAAACAACAAAAAAAAAGTAGTCTCAGGTACAGTTTGTGCAGTTTTATAAGGAAATGAGCTGTAAGTGTTACTGAGCATCTTGCAGAAGCAGCCACAGTTCTTCTGAAGACTTTGACTGTCACACTTGCTTCTTATTTTTGCAGCAAAACCTAGCAGCCTTCATTATGTTTTTTTTGGTCTAAAAAGTGGCCCCTCATGTAATATGCTGCTTTCTTTACTGACATACAAACATTTTTCTGTAACATTTAATTTTGTGCTGGAAAGCTAATGTTAAAATCTAAAATGTTTTTGTACTGAATCAATAATGTAGAAGTCATCAAATAAAAATCTATAACAAAGTTTGTACTTAAAAAAAAAATGGGTACCTAAGACTTTTGCACAGTACTGTACTTGCACATTACTTGCATAGTAACTGATAGCTTTTTATTTACCACATCTAATTTTAAGGCAAAAAAAAAAAAAAACAACTGCAAACACATTTACTACAAACATGACTCAGTATAAAATACAAAGAGGAAATTTGGCACTAAAGAGTGATACTATCAGTCTATTATAACTGGAATAGAGAGTTACCACAGCTCCTGGTTCCTAGAAATTGTTGCAATGGAACAGGTTATGTAAAGACTGAGACTGATTTATGAAAAAAATATTCGAATGTTCCATACAAATGAAATAAGAAGAGTGATAAAACTCAATACAGTTGTATAGTTCAAAATGGGTCTAATGTTTAAGACAAAATTTCCCCTTACCACAAATACAATCAATCAGATAAGTCATATTTGGTGTCTTTGCTATCACTTAAAAATACAGCAAAAGAGAGGTATCCCTAATAAAACAGGAGACATTTTTTTTTTTTTTTAATACTTTTCTGGCCACAAGCTTCAGAATCTCGAAGGTTGCATTCAATGTATACAAACTTCTTATAGACAAACCTTTGAACACTCTAATGGACATAGGAATCTGGAATGATTTTGAACTCTCCAATATTAGCTGCCACTGTCTGGAAGCCCTGCCCCTTTAACCCATAAATTTCTTAACTGAACTTACGCAGAAGCCCTGCCTGGAAGCCCTGCGCCCTTCCCCCATAAGGTTACGTAGGTTGCTGTCAAGGCAAATGGAGAATGTTTTGAGTTCATTAATGTGGAATAAACTATATCAATGTATGTTTGACTATTAGACAAGTATATAAATAACATCCATTTGCCTTGTTTATTAGGAATTCCACAGGAAGTTTTTGGCTGAAAAAGGTTACCAAAAAAAAAAAAAGCCACTTTTGGGTTTTGGCTTCAAAAAGGGATAATAAACATTAAATAGCCCTAGAATTAAGTCTCAAATCTAACACTTTAAAAATAATAATAGTAATGATAATTAGCAAATGATAAAATAAATATGCTCTTCTCCACTGATCAGCATTCAGATGAATTCAAACACACTGAGCAGCAGATCAACAGAAAAATGTCAGTCACATGGACATTAAATAATGGGTTATATGGAAAATGTTGTGTTTTTTTTTATTTTTTTTTTATTGTATACTGTGCATTACTGAAGAATCACCTACAAATCCATCATCCGGCTGAATATTCACGATTGCTGCTGCTGGCAAACAGTTCCTGGCTACAGAGCTGATTATTATTATTATTACACCCTCCTGTACTGTCCTTACACCTGAAATGCTCGTTTTCCTCTCTTTTTCAAGCTGTTGGTTCTGGAAGGTTAAATCCTTTATCACATTTTTAAATGGTAAATCACGACCAGGGACAAATCATTATGGCACAAGCCTAATGTACACTTGCAAGAACATTGTAATAATGTAAAGCTGGGAAATGTGTCAAGTGAAACTACTAAAGCTGGTATTCGCTAAAATTGGTATTTGGGAAATTGTTTGTCTCGACTCCTTTTAACGTTGTTTCCTTTCCTTGCATGCTCCGAGGGAGGAGCTAAGTTGCGAGGAAAGGAAGCAAGAAGCCGCAATTAAAGTTAATGAGACATGTTTATTTGAGACGGATGGAAAACTGCATACTCCCTCTTTACTCAACCCCTGACACATTACCCTTCCCTTGTAAATAATTACAGAAGTCTGTCTCCCATACACTGAGTAAAACACCACCTTCTCATCTGTGTCCGAGTCATAGTGCTCGTAATGCACAGAATGCCACATCAGTGGCATGACGACACGTAAAAATTACAGAAAGGTCAGAGATCCAGCTTTAGTGGAGTACGCAATCAGAGCTAAATTATAAACTGAGGCTGGCCAATTCACTTACTAACAGATGTTGTAAATAGTGATACGGAAAAATGAGTTGGGACTAAGAGACATCCCATCTCAGTTAGAGCCAGATTTATCTTGAATTTGTCTTCTTTTTTTTTTTTTTTTTTTTTTTAAATGAAAAGGAGACATACAGTGCAGTCGATTGGAAGCATGGGTTCTCTAACCTTTCTCAGGCAGCTTGTCACCTGCCTTTCCCTCCGTGCCAGGCGTAGGCTCAGGCTCCTCACGCATCACGGGCGAAGTGAGACAGACGGTCACCTGCATTTTTGGTTCCTTGCTGGAAATAATGATGATGTTGGCTTCCTCAGGCTGAGCCTGCACCACATACTGATCTTCAGAAAAGGTCTGCCGGTTAAAAGGACACGCTGCATTACTCACTACAGAGGAGACAGCCGGGTGTGAGATGGAACAACCCAAATTATATCAGGGCTGTAGCCCCTCAAGGAGAATTAATCAGAATTAAAAGTGACAAATTTCACAGTCAAAGTTTTCACAGTCTGCAAACTTAATATGAGAATGGAAATTTCACTCATGTTCTTTGCCTTCCGTTTTTTTGTGCTTTGGGCTTGCTGTATTTATAAATAACCCGGGCTCTCTCTGTAGGGTTTAGGTGTCAGAACCAGGCAGGGGAACTAAAGATCAGTTAAGAGCACTTTAAATTTGTTTCATCACCTTCTTCACATATATTTGGATGTAGCCTTGAATTAACTAAGACCACAAAGTAAAAACTTTAATAGCAACAATCTCCTCAACCTGCAGAAAAAGGAACATTACACCCAGCATTTGAACGTAATGTTTACAACAACACTTTGCGTCACACAACTGTCGAAACCACATTTTATCAGGAAGTACAAAAAAGGTTTACAGTGACAGACCCAGGACCTAACATGCTGAAGTTCTCAAGAAAGCAGAAGAAACAAAACCTCAGCTGTAGCGTTTCTTGTGCAAATGGAACTTCAAAAAAAATTCCTGGTCACAAACAAGAAGTTTTCTCTTTAGCCACATTAGTATTTAGCTTCAGAAATATGCCACCTGCCACCCATAATCAAAATATCCTAAAATTTAAAAAACTTTAACATAATGTATGACTCCACAATGCTGGCACATGGAAGTAAGCCTTATTTAACATTAAAACACTTGTGAGCATGCTCTTAAAGGAAAATAATCAATGACAGGGTGCTGCTACTAGAATTACTGTTACCACCTCAAAATCAATCATTTTCCAATAAGAGTATGACCTGAAGTGTTTTATTCCTCATATATCACAGCAATCTGGCAACACTAACCCATTTATTATTATTATTATTATTATTATTATTACCTTCTGACAAATTTGATTAAAGAAACCAACCAAACCTCTTAATACTTGAGATGAATTTCCAAAACAATTTCCCTTTTTACAAGGAATTTCTATGGTTCCTACATATATGTTTGGAGTACAGATATAGGTAATGTGTATAATTTCTGGCCTTTAACAGTGTGAGCTGTGGCCTCTGTAACAACACTCCACATATTGCTGCTTCCAGTTTAACAGTTCTTACCATGCTCTAAAAATCAAGCTCCTTTAGTGTGAATTTGTCTGGAGTTAATATCTCACAGGAACAAGCTGCTGACTTACCTTCAGTTGTTCGGGAAGCAGTTGTGCGATGCTGTTCAACAGGGTGATGGTGGGTTTCTTGGCACAGAGAAGGATAAGCTGAATGTTCCTGTCTCCGTGCAGCAGCAGGCCTTTGGCCAGGATCCCTGCCCTCATCACACCCTTCAGCACTCGGCCCTGAAGATCCAACCTGCTACATCGCCAGGGAAAAACAAGCTCCAGTCTCCAAAATACATATTCCAAACCAACAGGTTACAAGAGACCAATTAAATAATGGTGTTTAGTACAAAATCACTAACATTTGTTAAATGTTATTGAGTATAATTATACAGTGTCCGGTTTCTATTCAAATACATTGGTAAATGTGCTAAATGTAAGATGTTTTTATAGCGCAGAGGTGTTAGATTCCTGAACTCCTGCATGTTTTTATGTTAAAATAAAAATTAGCTACTTTAAAGTGCAATGATAATATTGGGGCAAATGAAAAATGTCATGAATTTTCAAAACATAAGGATCATTTTTCAAACTTTTCCTTTCTGTAAAATGAAGTTAAAACTTTTTCACTCTGTTAACAAACAAAGTTTGAAATGGCTAACAGTGAAAACAAAAAGTTATTCTAGCTGCTAACTTGGCTAAAATTGACCTAACACAGCTAATGTTATAAGTAGGATGCTAGCATCAGTAAGCCTTTGGCTTTAATGTTCACAAACCATAACTGCTATAACAGGAAAGCTCAATGTTGGCACAAGTCTAGGCGTTTTATTAGGACATTTCTACCATCTATGTACATGGTAATCAAGTAGAAATTCTGATCCTATATCAGTAATTGAGCTAGGATACTTGAACGTAAAATAAACTAATATATTAATATATTCCTGTGATTCTGTATAAGGAGGGTGATTAACATCTACTAGATAAATGAACAAATCCAGAAAATACTTTAAAAAAAACAAATTCAGGCTCAATGCAGATCATTTGCATTTTGACATCACAGCCTGAACTATTCCAGCCCCTGAAAGTATTTTATCTGCAGACTTGAACAGACCTCTGCCAAGATGACCTACAGTTTACTTGAGGTGTCTCAGATTAGGGCTGGAACTACCCCCTTCAGGCTGGCAGATTTGGAAATACTCCAGATAGACAAAGTGGAGCGACTCACTTCTTATCCTCTGCTTCTTTGCCATCCTGCTCCACCAGCAAGTCGGACACCAGTTTGAGAGCTCGCTCAGAGTGCGACACAATACGCTGCACAGCTTCCAGCTCCTGATCTGCTGGGTAGATGCTGGCGTGCTTGGCCATGATGTGGTGGTCGTCTGGGTAATCAGGCCTGCAAATAGGCTGCAAGGACGAGAAACAAAATTGGAGTCCAGAGTATCTTAATGTTTAATTATGAATTAGCCCTTCTTTACTGACAAGGTGCTGGTCTCCTATGCCTAATCTTGAACCATTCTTTGCTTCTTTACTACAAAAGTTCTTCTCTTGCAAGAACTTTTGTGCTTTCCCAATAGGAAAATGCTACTGGTCTGGAACCAAGAACCAGTGACATAAGAAGCCTGGGGGTGTAATCATTTTATCGCCATAGAGTCCCCTTTAAAGGTTTTTGGCTATACACTGAAGACATTTTTGTTTGAGATCAAGAGATGAATATGAGATGAGATATCAAAATTACAGCTTTCATTTCCTGATATTTACATCTAGATGTGTTAAACAACTGAGAACATGGCATCTCTGGTGGCAGAAAACCCAATTTTTAGTTGAGCAAAAGTATATGAACAGATAGTCAAAGTAACTTAAAGTAAATAACATTTAATATTTGGTTTAATATCACCAAACTGCTGCATCCTTTTTTATGATGCTTTTCCAGGCTTATACTGCAGCTTTCAGTTGTGTTTTTTTTAATTTTTTTTTATTGGGGGTGTTTCTCCCTTCAGTCTCTTCTAGCTCCTGATGAAGTGCTTTGTTGTGTTGACTGTGTGTTTTGGGTCACTGTCTTGCTGCATGATGAAGTTCCTCCCAATTAGATTGGTTGCATTTGTCTGTAAATTGGCAGACAGAATGTTTCTGTAGACTTCTGAACTCATTGTGCTGCTACCATCATGAGTTGCATCATGATGGATCATGATGGATCATGAGCAGATGCTTTCTTTCACTTTCACTTTGGCCTTTCCATCACTTTGGTAGAGGTTAATCCTGGTTTCAGAACTTTTGTGGCTCATCTCTGTATTTCTTTGCGAATTTCAATCATGCCTTCCGATTCTTACTGCTGATGAGTGGTTTGCATCTTGTGAGATGGTGTTTATATTTCTGCTCTCGAAGTCTTCTTCAAATGGTGGATTGTGATACCTTCACCCTGTTGTTCTTGGGTTTTTCTTCACAGCTTTCACAATGTTTCTGTCATCAGCTGCTGTTGTTTTCCTTGGCCGACCTGTTCAGTGTCTGGTTGTTAGTACACCAGTGGTTTCATTCTTTTTCAGAACATTCCAAATTGTACTGGCTATGCCCAATGCCTGTGCAGTGGCTCTGATCAATTTTCCCTCTTTTCTCAGCTTCAGAATGGCTTGCTTTTCTCTCATTGACAGATCTCAAGTCATCATGTTGGTTTGTCCTTTAACAACAACTGCACTCTTCACAGGTGAAACACAGGGCACAAACCAAGAGTAGACATTCATGGGCAACAAGAAACACCTGTCAGTCACATGTTCTAATATTTTTGATCACTTGAAAAATGGGTGGATTCAAACAAAAAGTGCCATGTTCTGAGTTGTTTAACACAGCTAGGATGTGTTAAAAATGCATTAAAGACGTCGAACTCATCTAACACATTTAAATATCAGGAAATGAAAGCTGAAATTCTGACATAGAGAACAGAGTCGTGTCAGTTGCATCCGCTTACTCAATGTTTTGCCTACGGCTAGCGCTTGTGGCGTACAAACAATAAAGAAATGCATGCTTGAAAAAACCCAGCTGCCACTGCTAGCCTAAATTTGTATGTTCTTGGTGCAGTCTTCGCTACAATTTTAGACCAAGTCTGCACAGCCACAGGACACTGATAATCAAGCAGGTAAGTAAAACATCTGATGCAAAAAGATCTATTACAAAAAAACTGTTTTGAAGGTAATTTTTCTACATTAACTATTTCTTTAACATATGGCAGATGTACCAAAACATGTCATTAGATAATGGAAAATGGCATAGAAGCTCCTGCTACTGCGAAAGTCCCCAGCCTTACATTCCCCCACCCACTTTCCCTAACATACCACTGCTGCACAGCCTGCATTTGCACACTGAGACTGGGTCCTAGATTTTATTGCACAAAAGCACTCATCTGTCACATGTTTTTAGACACAATTACCCAGATCTTAAAGTGAGATTTTAGCTCCCCTGTTTCTGAAAATTCGATGGCAAAAACTGTAGGATTTAATCATAATTTTTGTGATGTTTAGGGGGACTTTCAGGTCGCCACTAATGTGGCTTATGTTCTTACAGAAGCTGTAATGTTTGTCCTCACCAGTAGAGGGTGCACAGGCATATCGGGGTGGTTTGTGAACAGTGGGGGCGCTAGTCTGCGCTGCTGTTCCTCCCAGTACAGGTGCTCCTCCTCGACTTTCCTCCAGTAAATGTCCTCCTCATATCTCCTGCAGAATATTAACAAACGTAACGTTTGACTGTATGCGCAGGAATGGTCTCTTTTTCTAGGAAACACAAAATAAGGCACCAAATGTCCAAACATCTCCTGCAGCATCAACCACTGGCTGACCTGATATCACTGATGAGGGAAGTCATCCATTTCTATTTTGGTTATTTTCATAGCTTAAACAGACCTTTTTCCTTATTTCGGGGGCAGTCGTGGCCTAATGGATAGAGAGTCGGACTTGCGGGTTCGAGTCTCAGGTCCGGCAGGGATTGTAGGTGGGGGGAGTGAATGACCAGCGCTCTCTCCCACCCTCAATACCATGACTGAGGTGAGACCCTTGAGCAAGGCACCGAACCCCCAAACTGCTCCCCGGGCGCCGCAGCAAAAAAAGGCTGCCCACTGCTCCGGGTGTGTGTTCACAGTGTGTGTGTGCACTTGGATGGGTTAAATGCAGAGCACAAATTCCGAGTATGGGTCACCATACTTGGCCACAAGTCACTTCACTTCACTTCACAGACAAAATGAGGGAATGAAAATGAGCTGATCATGACTTCCTAAAGCCTGCTGTGCTTGCACCCTCGACAAAAATTATATACATTTTCTGCTCTGGATGAAATAGGAAGTGGCTGCACACTGTATTCACGCTGTAATAAATGCTTATTTTAAACCCAAAGTGCAGAAAGTGGTGTTGTTCACCCTATTTGTAAAGTTTATTTGATTGTGTACAGTAGTAATGCAGGTTTATAATAATCAGACAATCAAATATAGACAATTTACATGATAAATTTACTTATTCATAGTGGGAAAGCACCTAAATAAAGCAACTATTTCCAATGAATGAAAGATATCAGTCCAGTGTGAAATAAATCCATGAGAAATAGGCAAAGGGAAACTCTTAAACTGCACAATAGATTACAGCTCCATTTCATAATTTTACTCAACACTCAATGCAAGTGTACTTCCTGGTTCTTCACACTACAGAAAACTATGAAAGCGAAACAAACACAAATTTTAAAAAAATCTTACGGTGTTCTGAAACCACAGCTGTATGTGCAGCAGCTTTGCAAAATGTTTTGTATTAAAACAAAGAAGTCATTGGCTTTGTAGTTTTTCCTCTACCATGGTAGAAATGGAACATAAAAATCCCCACTGTTTTATCTGGTTTCTCATTTATACTCTACCAGTAAACTTCCCACCACTACCTGACACTAACACTAAGTCTGGGTCTACTGTTTCATAAAATACATAACAATGGAACATTAGTCAGAATTTATCAAAATAAAGCATACAGATAAAAGTCATGTTTGTGTGAGGTATGGTGTCTCAGACATAAATAACTCTTAGTTACAACCCTGTTCATAGTTTACCACAGTGGTTTCGCACCTATTCACACCTCTGGTGTCAGTGTCAACCTCACATCACAGGAAGTGCTGTTGGAACTATTTGAATGCAATTCAAGTTTAAATCAATTGTTTAATTCAAATGTTCACACCCTGGCCAAATTACTTATTTTGTTGCTTTTTGAAGTAAACGCAACCTCTGTAGCAAACTATTTAAAAAATATAATTTTTCTGCAAATATTAATGCACACTTACTTTATATTTGATAAATAATAATTAAAAAAAAAAGAATGTTATGGCATGAAGTTTTTTCTAGGAGGATCTTCATGCAGGGCTCTTGCCTGAGATTAGAGGGGACTTGCATGCACACATATTATACACAGACACACACACACACACAGACACACAGAATATTAGTGGTTTCTAAGGAGCAGCAGGCTTGGAACTCTCAGTGTTAAACTGAAGTGAATGTCAACCTCATTTCCATGTGCCAGTGCTGCTCGTCCTCAAGCTGTCTCTTCAGGATGGCTTTCTGATTCTGCTTCCTCAGTTTATCTTCCAGAAGCTTCCGTGCGCGGTTGCTCGGCTTGATCTCCACCAGCAGGTCTGGATTCACCTTTTTCTGAAAGGGTTAAAATATGTGGTCAGAATCTGCATGACAATTTTGGATTTCATTGGATTTCGCACCTGTCTCCCCTTGGGCTCGTTGAATGGTCAATTTATACTGCGAAACCATGTTATATTTAGACTAGGTTAGCATACTGTGAGAGATTTCCATAGTAATAACTTGGTGTGAAGAGTGAGTGAAGAATCCCACCTTATACTGAAGGCGGTGTCTTCTGCCCTTTAAGTGCATGTCTTTGGCATTGGGATCATTGAAGCTGCACTCACACAGCTTACAGTGGAATCGAACCAGCTTTCCGTCATCACTGCGAATCTGAGAGGGAACAAACATGAGGTTTAAACACCGACAGAAAAAATAAAGGGAATGTAAAAATGCAATATCTTTACATTCCCTCTAAGCCCCAAATAAAGTGAAAGTTCAGCCTCACTCACCTAATAAGATATTATCTACTTCAGTGACACTATTTGTACATACAAACCAATATCGAATTTGTACTGTATTAAAAAATAGATATACAAGATACACAAACTAAATGAGAATTATATTATCATCCAAATCACATCTAACCTACAATTCCACCTTCAAACTTTGGCCCATAACTCCTATCTGAGTGTAATCCTGGCATGAACTAAGGGTGGGGAAAGAAAGCGCGTAATTTGGCTTCAGAATGGAGCTACAGACTGCAGTGTCAAACCAGATACTGGGCAGTTTAAAGGGATGTTTATAAGCTGGTGGCTGTAAGCATTCATTAATTGTTATGCTACACTACCCTCCTAACTCCAGTGCAAAACTAAAGAAACAAACTTCAGACACCAAACAGACATTTGAGTTAAGGTGAATGTATATTTGATTTGATTACCTGGAATATATACTAAATGTTACTAACATGGAACTTCCATCTTCCATGGTGTCTGTAATCAAATATCCTCCGAAGAATTCTCTCACCTCCTCTACGTAATCATGGCCAACAGGTTGGACATTTCCCTGAGCACCACCTCCATTTCCCTCATCTTCACTCTGAAGGTCAGATTTCAGCAATGCCTGCTTTATCTCGTCGACCCTCACCGGGTCTGGAGCAGCAGCTTTGACTTCAATCCGACAAGAAACCACATAAGAACAGTGCAATATTAGCAGCAATGTTAACGTCTGATGCAGTTCCAAATCTTTAGATCCATTTAGATATGTGACAGGCAATACATAAAACAGTAAACAGTGCACACTTACCAGCAACTATGGCTTTCGGAGGTGCATGTGTCTTCAGTGCCTCGGTTTTGGGAGGCTTTAAGATGGCTGGTTTCTGTGGCACTGCAGAGGAAGCAGGAGCTGTGGCAGGTTTTGCAGAGATTGTTGTCATGGGAACAGGAGCAGAGTTCACAAAAACAGGCTCAGGGGAGGGTATAGGTTTGCCAAGTTTTGTGTGCAGCTTCACCACCTAGTGACAATTCAAAATGGAAAGTGTCAGGGGATAATTCCGTGCGCGCGTGTGTGTGTGTATGTGTAAGAAATTCTAACACTTCTGAGACCAGCCACCGTTTAAAAAAGCTCACAAAATGTTCCAAGACACTCTGCAGTGCTATTTTATTGGTTTACCTGCTGGAGCAAACTTCATTCAACAGATGAAAGGTGTTAAGACACACACACACACACACACACACACACACACAAAAAAAAAAAAAAAAACAACACTGAACTGTGCAGCACTCAAATTTGAGGACAGACCTTTAGGTGCTTGGCCCCACGGATATGTGCTTTGTAGGCGTCTGCACCAGTGCAGGAAACATCACAAAGCTCACAGCGCAGCTGAGTCGGAACACTGTTTGGCCCATTACTGACCTGACTGCTACCCTTCTGCAGCGCCTCCTTCTTTTTGTGCTTCTGACCCTCCAGGTGCTCACGGTAGGTCTGCAGGAGAGGAAGATTAGCACTGGATGTGCACTCATTTATTAATATTTCATCAATTGGTCATTATTTTACATATTTGCTGATTATGTCATCAGAACATATATTTATGCCATGTTTAGTCTTTACATAGTGCATTGTATATATGTGTACTGTTCCTATGCATAATTTCTGATTATATGTTTATGGAGGATATGGAGCTGTATTGTCATAAATGGCATGATTAAACTGATCACATAATAAAAGATGATCATGAGCATTCAACAAGTAACAGTCATTTCTTAGACACCATAAATAATTCTTTTTCATTCAAACCCTTTAAATTCCAACCCAAATCTAACAGCTAGGGATGCACCAATCCGATACTAAGGATCAGCATCAGCCTGGTATCGGCCTGTAAGGCTGGACTTATTTTCCCATCAACTATTTTAAGCCATGAGCATGTGTGCCGCTGAACTGACACCTGTGGGGTTTGACATTTCCCAAACTTGCAGAAAACAGGCTCAATTACCAAGACATTGTCAGCATTAGATCATTTTCGGTATAAGTTTGCTGTAATATCAGTACTGCAATGGAAAAATGGAACCCGCGTGTCCCTACTAATTACATGACGCCTCATCATTTGTAAATTGTATTCCAGACTTTAACATACCTGGGGGCCAGCACAGCTTATCTTGCAGATATCGCAGTAGTGAAGTTGAGGCTGTTTGGGAGGGCCTTTAGGCTTTTGGACTTTATTCTGATGAAATGTGGGTTTTCTGTACGTGCTGACAGCAGAAGCGGTGACCCTCGAACTGTGCCTTGAGCTACTCCAGGACAAACTGTTGAGCTGCTTTGCAGGTGTCGGGGCTTGCTGTTGGGGAAGCTGGGGCTGAGGGGAAGGACCCTGGGGAAGGCTGTGGCACTGAGGACCAAGATGTTGGGTTGCTTGATAATATGAAGGAGTGGAGATATAGCTGCGGGGCTCATAACTGGAGTAGCTGTGACCTGCAGAAACAGACAGAAGTCAAGCTAAGTAAATAAAACATTTGAAACTGATGTCACAAAATGTAATTTCCATATATGTCATTGTTATGACCAGATATGGCTGCTTAAAGTAATGTACTGAGGAGGTAAGCTAAAGCTAGCAATCCGTACTCTCAAAAAAAAAAAAAAATGGCACTAGGTTGGCTTAAAAAGCCCAAAATCTAGGGCCATGGAAGTCGAAAATGTAAGTTTAAAATGTAAGCTAATACATATATTTCCATTTGGATAGCAGACACACTAATTTCATTTACCATTTAAGCTTGCATTATAGATGGGTATCCATGCTTCCTGTGTGTTTTAATTTGCAATGTGCCCACTGTATATACTGCTTTCACTGTTAAATCTGGTTTGGGGTTCAAGCCCCAGCATTGCCAATCTGCCACTGTTGGGTCCCTGAGTAAGGCTCTTAACACTCTCTGCTCCAGGGGTGCCGTACCATGGCTGACCCTGTGCTCCTAACAAGCTGGGATATGGGAAGAAAAGAATTTCATGTACTGTAATGTATATGTGACAAATAAAGGCTTCTTTTTTACTATATATTAAAGCCTACAACACATAAATTGGAATTGCACATATTTTAAGACTCTTTAAGAAAATGCAATCTGATATAACATTTTGGAACACATTCCCAACCGTGATCTAGTACTATTAATCATTCCTCAGATAATGACAACATTGTGAATCAGTACTGTGTAAGAAGGAAACTCCAACTCACCACTGTATGAAGTGGCAGCTGTTGAGTTATAGGAGGAGCTGGGGGTAAAGGTGGAGATGGAGCTCGGAGGTTGCTGTACGCTGGTGGATGTAGGGTAAACACTGTAGCTGGTGGACACAGAGCTAGTAGGAGGCAGAGTTTTGAGCACTGTGGCCTGTCCTTGAGGCAGAGACTGGCTGTACACTGCACTTACAGGCCCGTAATCACTTTTCACACCTGAAGGAATGGCAAACTTCATTAGTTAGCAGAAGAAAATCAGAAATATCATACTGAAAAATGTGTCCTAAACACCAGGTTCCTTACTAGCAGTGAATGCATACATACATATACATTATGATGAATGCATGATCATCCCAAAAGATGGGAAAAAGGGGCAGGGCTGCGTGAGCTAAAATTATAGCAAGAGATTGTGTGTGAAATGGAGGTTGAGATCTGCAATCTGCAATCAGCAAGAAAAATGCAATACAGGTATTGAGAATTCTGACAACAAATTTTTTTGAAGCATTATTTTTAAGTCATTACAGATTAAGTTACTCAGAGCACGCTCTACCAGACAACAAATAAGAGCTGACAGGCAGTGAGGGAGGCATGCAGAGGGGGAAATATTTTTGGCAGTGGCAGAAAGCAGTAACTGAAATAAAAAGAAGGCAGATCTGTCACGGCACGTATGAGAAATTATTGTGTTATTCATCATAGAGAACTTTTCAATAAAAATAAAAAAAAAAAACAAGGATCTCTAATCACAGACAGGTTTCCCCACTGTATGAAAAGCCTATTTTGTTTATTTTATTCAATCATTTAATTGTAATGACAATTGTAGGGCTTAAAATTACATACTGTTACATACTGTTAAATAGAAATACTGGAGGAAATATATGTCCTGTCTAGAAAACTGAATCCTATCCTGTATGCATCTATTCACTCTCATGCTCATACCTGCACATATTTCACTTTTTGTATTAAAAACAGTTTGCAAGTAATTTTGCACCCAAGCAGCAAGGTTTCTGCTAGAGCTGCATATATTTCCATTTGGATAGCAAACACCCCAATTTCATTTACCATTTATGCCTGCATGATAGATGGGCATCCATGCTTTTAATTTGCAATGTGCCTACTGTACACACTGCTTTCACTGCTAAATCTGAGCATCTGACAATTCATGTCCTTAAGTATTTAAGAACTGTTTAATTTGACATGCTGTCATTCATCACATACAAGCCACGTTCGCTCAGCCTGGGCCATGCAAGAAAGAATACCACCCTGGGGCCTGCATATCACTTGAGACAGGCATGGATGCATGTTTGCTAAGCCTGATTTGTTGCAGAAAATCAGCTTATACTCTGCACTGCAACACAAGACCAATTATTTTATTTATCATATTCATTTATAAAACAGTTAGTTCTGGTCCACTAATTTGACTGGAAAAGCAGTGTCCCAAGAGTGCTAATATTTAGTATAACAGTGCTGGTACATTTAACTCTTTCTATCAGTCCACTTGTCTGTGTTCGCTACATAAAATTCCAATTGTAGCAACAGTTTGTTACACTAAAACCGTTACTGTATTTACTACAAGCTGTCAGTCAGTCTGTGCGTTGCAAGAGAATGTGCAAAGCTCTATCAGGCAGAAATAAATATTTGACCATAAACATTTTGCCATACTGTATTGCTTTTATACATCAATTCTATAAACAAGAAATTAATATTAAGTAATATCATACATGCAATCATGCTGTTATAGTGAGTATAAGGATGGCTGTGAGTACCTACAGCCTCATCACGGCCACGCTGAAATTCAGCACTCTCGCTTGTGTGGTATTGCTTAATTATGCAGTATAACAAACTTCACACCTCACTGAGGTCTGTACATGTGTAAATGCATATTATTTTGACCACACAGAAGAGAGATCACCTGTCTGAAAGAAGGCCTCCAGTGGACTGCGCTGAGCAGTTGTGTCACTCGTCTGATAGTACTGTTTGTTCTCATAGCTGCTGACTAATGATGGCTGTCCATAGCTGCAGTTCCCCTGTGTTTTCAGTAGCAAGGCAAATTTTGCACAAATCAAAAAACATTTAGAAGTGTAACAACATTATAACTGTAACCTCTATCATATGGCAAAGCTAAATATTGAGACGTGCTGAGAAACTAAAAATTCTGCTAGAAAAAAGACCATTAAAAAGTTAGTTTCCACTTAAACCAAGACATAATCAGGGTCCAATGTTTGCTTTTTTGGGTTAATGTAGCTAATAAGCAATGGAAGTCTATCTCACCCAAAATATTTCTGTGTACATCTGATTGTACTGCCTCAAACCCCATCCAGTTCTTCAGTGATATCACAGACCTGCTGATGTTGTTTAGGACACAACGTGACTTACTGTAATCTAAAAACATGAACAAAACTTCACTGTGTATCTGAACACTGGAACATTACAGGGGAGGCCATTACAGTGGGCATACTTTTTTCCTCAGCAGCTTGGTATCATTCTGTCTCTCCACATTTGAAGGCAGAATTGTACCAGCAAGCTGAAAATGATTATGGATCTGAATATAGTTCTATTTTCCTACAAAAAAATATATATTTCTTTAATTATTTTATTTTAAAATTACATTGTGTAGCAACACTGATCAGGATATTAGATAGCAATCCCACATGTAAAACAGGCAAAAAATGGTGTACTCTCTCCTCTGTCAATTAGAGCAACACTGGCCAATTGTGGGCTTCTGTGAACTCATATATGCAGAAGAAGGAAGTTAATGTTTTTCTCTGAGTGTGTTCAGATGCTCTCTGACCTAGAATGAGCAGCGGTTTGAAAAGATGTGTCTTGGTGAAAGCATATGCTAGCCTTCACCACCCCCAGTGGTAGCTGTTGTGTGTTTGGGCAGAAGTAGCTAGTGGGTGAAAAACTGCAAATGACCAAAATAGGAAGAAAAATATGAGAGAAAAATATCATGACGTACATGCAGCAGTGCTGCAATATTCTACACTGTGATGTAAGGATAATACTTATGATCTAGGGCAATTATACAAAGATTTGGGTATGAATGTATGGAAAAGATTTTGGGTGAGATAACGGTCATTACTTATTAGTTATATTAGAGTCATAGCTCTAAAAACAAACAAAAAAACAAACAAAACAAAACAAAAAAAAGATGCAAAAGTTACACCTATTGTGTCTCATCAACATCTGTTGTCGTTTAACACCACAGAATTTGGTGTACATAAAATCGGCCATATATACGGCGTATGGTGTACATGTGTATATCTTCTGCTGCTCCATAAGCTAATAAAAGCGAGACTGACCCCTTCACTGAAGATCTGATAGGTCTGAGGGGCGCTGCTTTGTTGAGGTGCCGCTTCTTGCTGGCCAAAGCTGTAATTTGGAGCTGCGTGTGTCTGGTACGGTTGGAAGGTTTGAGATGCCGCTGGCTGAGGATTGTGTGCTGTGGCTGGAGAGAATGAGGCTGTGTGAGCTACTGCATGTGCAGGCTGAACACTGTAGCTGCCAGTGGTTTGGTGCGAGTATGCAGGGGGTG
Source organism: Pangasianodon hypophthalmus (assembly GCF_027358585.1). Lineage (NCBI taxonomy): Eukaryota > Metazoa > Chordata > Actinopteri > Siluriformes > Pangasiidae > Pangasianodon > Pangasianodon hypophthalmus. Next base: position 14,505,305 of record NC_069720.1, read on the forward strand.
GCTGGATGCTGAAAGTGCAACACAGACAGGAATAATTAATTTCAATAACCAAGACCATGTATGAAATAAAGCCTAGTAAAAGAACTGATGTGAAAAAAATAAAGGTTATGGAGGACATCAAATTGGACCAGTCATGTCTGAGATGAGATGATCAACATGCTACATGGAAAATTTTAGCTGTAGAACTTTGGTGATTATTGTGATACACTATATGACCAAAGGTTTGTGGACACCTGAGCATCACACCCATATATGCTTTTTGAACATCCCATTCCAGATTTAGTTCCCTCTTCACTGTTATAATAACCTCCTCTCTTCTGGAAAGGCTTTCCATTAGATTTTGGAGCATGGCTATGGGGATTTGCACATTCAGCCACAAGAGCATAGGTGAGGTCGGGCACTGATGTCAGGCGAGGAGGCCTGGTGTGCAGTCACATATGGGTGTAATGGTCGGGTGTCCAAATACTTTTTAGTTATATAGTGAATTCAACAGCACTGTGAAATAAAACACATGAATAAGATTATTTTATTGTTTAAAATAACATGTTCTGGGGTACTCTGCAGATTATTACTATGCTCAAGCACATACATAGATGGGTGACAAATTAAAAGAAAACCCTAAATAAATGAATGAAGAAACATAACAGGTGCAGATGCTTTCAGACAGGTATACTGCATGATATAACTATGTAATGAACATCCTACCATACTCTGTGGCATGTATAAAATGCTGAGCAGGACCAGTTGACCTTGACTTTGGATTATGATGGCAAGAGGAAAAGATCGAAGAGACTTTGGAAGAGAGTTCATTAATGCAGGGGCTTAAGTCAAGAGACCGCTCAACTGGCTGTGTTTCAATAGGAAGAGTGACTAAGACAAGATCTACATTTAGATGTGTAGAAAAGAAAATAAGGTTGGAAATTGTGGTTGAAAGTGAAACGCAAGTGTAACTGCTCTTTAGGTGACTGAGAATACCTTGTCATGATCAGACTGTCAGCAAGAATCACACAGGCAGCAATACTGCAGTAGGGTTGCCATGCATCCTCATTAAAAAGACAAATGCACATTAGAGAGTTCAGTGGGTAAAAACCAGACACTGGTCAACAGAGATTTGGTAATCTCGTCATATGACTCATGCGTCACCATAATTCTTGAGAAGTGGGCAAGTGCATGTATACCAGAGAAGAGCACAAGCCTGAAAGCTTGAATGCTACGATGTGGGGATACATGGGCTCTGTTCTGCCATGGGGTCATTTATGTGTTTATTTTGATGGCGTGGTTTGGCTCCACTTGTTCCCTTAAGCGAAGTTTTCTGCCAGTGAAAAGTTCTTCTGACTGATCTACTTCATCCTCTGATGAAACAGTTTTATCCTGATGGGCGTGGTCTCTTTCAAGATGACTCCGCCCCCATCCCCAGGGCATGAGGGATCATTGAATAGCTTGATGAGGATGAAAATGATATAAATCGTATGCTATGACTTTCACAGTCAGCAGATTTCAACCTAGCTGAACATCCATGAGAGATTTTGGAGTGACACCCTCCACCAATTGAGGGAATATATTTTTGAAGAACAGTGTTCATCTCTCCAGTACAGTTCAAGAGACCTGTAGAATTGATGCCAAGGAATGTTTTGGCAGCTCACTGTGGCCCAGCACCTTATTAAAACACTTTTTTTTCCATTTCACTTGACACAGCCTTTTTTTTTTAAAAGGCTCCCTTTAAAAAAAAAAAAAAAAAAAAAAGAAAAAGAAAAAAAAAAAAAAACACTGTGTACTATATAGGGTATGAGACATCCGAGTTTATACTACAGCGCGGTTCAGTGCTCGAATCTGATTGGTCAGAAGGTGTGCATTACTTCCGTGTAACAGCACAGTCTGTGGTGTGTTATTCCTCACATATGCACTGAACCTGTACAAATAAACTGGCATTCAGACTCACTATTGCTTAAAAGTTAAATAAAAATAATTACTCAATTAAAGAATTATATAAAGAATGAATAAAATACAGATTTTAAAACCTGAAGAAGAAATGGCTGCAGGTCCCTTTAACTGTGACACCTGTCCACTAAACATCCAGTCACTGAAGGGGAATATTAACATTTATTTGTTTCCGCAAATTTGTTAAACTTCTTCACATTTGGTTAGTTGTTATTAATTTCATGATATAAAAAACCTAAGGAGACAAAATGACAAAACCTGAGATCAGCTAGTCTATTTACATCTGTGGCCAAGAGCAGGCTACTTAACCCAACGGACTTTCAGGGGTAGTTTTGCTAGCTCGCTTAGCAAAATAACTTCGCTAACTGGTCTGCCTCTCCACGCCCGTATATCAAAAGAAATTAATGGCAAACGCTGCAGATTTCTTAAAACTGTGCAATAGATTTACCGCTTAATCTAGAATAAAATGCAAACCACCCGTATTACCTGTATTGCGGTGCAGCGGCTCCATGTGCATATCCATAATAATTACTAGCAGCCATTTTAGCCCCGGGTTACTACCTTTCCCACCCGTTTTCCGATAAATCCCACCTTATGAGATAGGATTGGCTAATAGGTCTAACAAGCAGTCTGTCGATTGGATAATGGAGACGTCGTTCACCATAGCAACTTCAACACTGCTAGTAGTTCATTCACTGCTTCATTCAGTGCTACAACAAGTGGAAGCGATGCATTTAAAAAAAGTTATTTATAATATGCTTGAGTATAAATAATATACAGAAAACCAACATCCAGCTTTTCTTCAGTTTGAGATTATACATTAATGAGCTATATTAAATCATTTTTTAAATCTATAAAGTCCCTCGTGAATCCTCGCACGAGGGACTCGTTCATGAATGAAATGATTCACTGATTCAGCCACAGGCGCTTAAAGTGATGTGAGACTGGGTCGTAAATGAACCGATTCACTGACTCACACACAAAAACCTCACTTTTCCCAGTTGACAGGAGTTTAAAAACACACAGACAGATAAACTTATGACTAAAAATAATTATTCAGTCGGTTGTGTATGTGTAAGGAAATGTGCTTTGGTTTGGACTATTCATTAAACACACTTTATAGAAAGGTGTAATTTATGTGTCAACAGTCTACCAGTAGACCTCAACCATACTGTGTCCATTTTTTAATCAAATTTTAAATCATACTTTTACACAGCCCTTGGAATATAATAATGTGTTTGCATTAATTTTAAAGCATTAATTTTCTGGAAAAACTAAACATTACACAGACTTTCACAATTTCATAGGTAATGGACTGTATTAGGTAATAAACCGTGCTTCTGACAAAAACATCATTGATGCTGTTTGGGATTTTACCTGCAGAGCCGGAAGAACTGTAGCAGATTCTTCAAGAAGCCATTCTTCTTAGAAAATTGCACAACAGTGTACCTAAGAGAATGTATGTCATTTTAAATGTATAATTTGTTTATTGATAGTTTTACTGTTTACTACTCATTATAGTCATTATTTTTATACTTAGATACTTTCAATTTCAATGCTTTTGAAGGCATCTTCGCTACTCTTCGCTACTCTATAGTTTCTTATACGGCCTAAAAACAGCAAGTGCATTTTCTTGCAATTTTGTGGCAATTTCAGAATTTAGTTTTTGTCAGGTTTCTTGGTCGAGTTTTTTTTTTTTGTCTCAAAAGCCTATCCTTTGAATGTTTTGTCTCTTTTTTTAAAATCAATGTGCAGCAACAAATGACTTCACGATGCAGGATGCATGTGCAGGTCAATTATACTGAAGGCACATTCCAGGATTATACCCTAAAATAAAAATAAGAAAGTTTTCAGGGCAGTAGAGGGTAGAATAAACTCAATATGTCTTGAGCTGATACACTGCTAACCAGGTCAGACTACAAGGGGATAAAGAAGTGAGATTGCAGTAAAACTTAACACATTTGTCATTTACTTCAAATGTAATCGATTGCTAAAGGCATACTGTGTTGGTGTGCATCTTGAATTTTGGCTATGTGAGCTAACTCATTATTGAAGTCTGTCTTATTCAGAAACTTTTTCTTGAAATACATGCTTAACCTTTCAGGTATTTGTTTCAAACAACTTTATTATCACATGATTAATAAGTGACCATTAAGTGATTATATATTCAATTAAATCTATTAAAAAAACAGTATTTTTGAAAAATACCAGGCATAGTCTGTATTACAAATTGTAATAATTCAGAGTGGCATGTGGTATTCTTTTTATACTGTATATTCATTTTTGCACATTTTTATATAAAGGGTGTCAATCATTCTCGAGACCAGTGCAACTGTTTAACCTAGTTATTAGGTATTATACCTAATAGGTATAGGCATTTTCTGTGCTGTTTTGCAGGATTTCACTCCATAATCACTGAGATCATGTGCACATCAGACCTGGGCCATATTAGGAGGGAGAGACGAGTGGCAGGATGATGACTTCCCCAGGTGTGGATGTATTTAAAATAGTGTGATGTAGAGTGGAACTTTATGATAAATTCACAATATGAGAACAACCGAATATCAAGGTTTACATTACAACCACAGTATGCTTTCATCTTCATATTTTCAAAGACGACAACTTTTTGAAACCAGTGTGAGACTTGAATAAGTTGGTGAGGGAAACCACAAAACTATTTTTAAAGAGAGATGCGTGCCTATATGGAGGGTTACAGCCTTTAATAGGGCCACCGTGGGAGAATTCTCTGACAATCTTGCCAAAGTGATGGATAGGTATAAGAACAAAACACATAACTAGCCTACTTAAAGATTCAAGCTTGTTTATTGTTAAATAAAGTATAAGTAAAACAATCTGATTTCAACTACCCAGTTGTGTAGAATAAATGTTAGAAACTAGAGTGTAATAAATTGGAGGTAATAAATAAATTCATAAATAATACAGTTATTTAATTATTCTAATTTTTGTTGAACTCAGATCCCTGCATACAATCTTGCGATACTCATGTGCTTGTAGCCCTAGTTTTTGTTTACCTCCTTGTGGATGATGTAGAAGCATCACTTTTTTTTTTTTGCCATTTTGAATAGCATTTTCTGTACACATTATGTGACATGTTAGTGTTTATGTCATTGGCTACAAAGTTTGCAATTATACAGATACTCAGAACATTGTGTGACGTTGGTGTTATGTTTATCTGCTAAAAATGTTGCTATTATGCCAAGCATACAGTTGAGACTCTACTCTGAAATTATAAAACAAATAATCTGTGGATATTCCTCAAAATAATAGAAGTTTCATTCAATTTAAGTCTTTCATGTCTATTTCTTAATCCTAGAGACTTGGCAAACCATCTTCAGGTTTCAGAACTGTAGACAAATTAGTTGTAATATTTATTTCATGAACACCAATAATATCAGCAGAATGGGGGATTTAATTATTAAATAATTATATTTAGAGTTATACTTTAAAATCTACTTAATCTGGTTAATCAGATTAATCTGGTTAATCTGGTTAGTAACTGTTTTCTCAGATGATTCGACTTACCCCTTACATGCGGCAAGTTGAGCCACAAGACCACTTTTTTTTTGGGATGCCATATTTTGTTGTCTGTTTGAGTTAGGCACACTGCTAAGGTTTCAGTTGATGGAACACATCCTGAACTTGTGTTGAATGCTTTACTTTTATTCCTGTCTCATATTCCCTTGACTATAAGTCAAATTAGGTACAAAAAAAAGGCTAATTTTACCCCACTCTCCTCTAGTCCTAAAATCAATGCTGGATTATTTTATTTAAGGTGTGTATCAGAACTTACATTTCATAACTAGTCAAAGAATGAGATACTTGGTTTGTGTAGGTATAATATCCATCTAGACATACTGGTGCTGGAATTTCCCCTTCACTGACTTGGCAGTAACAAGAGCATGGGCAGTGAATCTCTGATCCTGGGTCAGCAGCAGTGTGATTTCTGTGTGTCATCACATGGCGCCTCTGTGCGTGAAGAAAGAGGGAGCAGGTGCAGCTTTCTCCTTAAATGGTAATGAGCCACGTCATGTGACGCAGGCCAGAGCCAACAACACAGCATCACCAGGAAAATGGAGGCAGGGCTCGCATAGAGAAACACACACAAACACACATACATACACACACACACACACACACACAGTTTCAGCATCACTGGCTAGAAAGGATGCTCTAAACATTAGAAACAATTGAAAAGATGATATTTTGTGAAATCAGAAAGTAGAGGAGTGCCGATTTGGAAAAGAATCAGCAAAATCTTCATTTCCCTGACACAGAGGTAAGTGATGGAGCAGCTTTGATTTTCTATATTTGGCTTCTGGTTATGGCCTGCACTTAAATCAAGCTGAAGTTGTATATTTGATTTCAGGAATGTTTATCTGTTCAATGCATTTTTGAATAATGTGATGATACAATGACAGTGATTACAACTACAATGACATTGAGAAAAGCTGTCAGAATTTATATATATATATATATATATATATATATATATATATATATATATATATATATATATATATAAACATTGATATCCTTCTTCTTCTAGGTCCTAAAGAAATAAATTGATGTGATATTACAGATTGGGTTCATACTGGTTTGTTTTGTTAACATGAGCATCCTGATCGCAGTGCACTATCTCTCTCTGTCCTCTCCCTCTCTATTCACTGAATAGTGTGTGTGGGAGGTGTGTGTGTGTGTGTGTTGGGGGATGTTGACACCCCGTGCAAGTTAAGCAGCACTTTATTAGTGCTGGAGCAGCTGCAGGCCGCACACCAGTGAACACTTCAGAGCATGATAAGACGCTTTCTCTCTCTCGCTTTCGGGCTGCTCATTATCATATCGCTGTCTCTGCTCCATTCAACACAAGACCCATTCAGAGCAAAGATGGGATAGTTTGATAAATTATTCATCCATCTCTCCTTTTCAGCCACTTTAGTCTATCTAAATGTGATTTTCCAAGACTGCAGAGATCTAACTGGGTTTGGGATGTTGTCTGTGTGTTTGTAAGGCCACTTCCAGAGGAGGGAGATATGGATCCTTCCGGCACACATGGTGAGGAGAGAACATGTAAGTGCACATACTGTATGTATGCCTGATCCATCAAGTGTGTGAACATGAAGCACCGAAATGTATTGACTGAATATTTACCCCTTCCATCTTTCTCTGCACTTTTTGTTGTTCAGCTCCTCCCAGCTCACTTCACATCAGTGGAGCTGGTGGAGGTCCGGGTCACCGCAAACGCCGCACTCTTGTAGCGCCAGATATGAACCTGTCTTTGGATCAAAGCGAAGGGTCCCTGCTTTCCGACGATTTCCTGGATACGCCTGATGATCTGGACATTAATGTTGATGACATTGAAACTCCTGATGAGACAGACTCACTGGAGTTCCCAGCCAATGGCAATGACCTGGAATGGGAAGGTGCTCTCTATTTCTATTTCTTTGAGCTTGTTCCTGGTACAAAACAAATGAATAAATAAATGATAAATGATTTATAAATGATTTATAAATCATTTATTGTTTAATTCATTTATTTATAAATAAATGATTTATATTCTTTATGTGCAGATGACACACCAGTGGCCTCAGCCAACTCAGGGCCTGTAGAAGGGGCTGAAGATGAGGGCGATGTTGGAAATGGTCGCTTGTGGAGGACCGTCATCATAGGCGAGCAGGAGCACCGTATCGACATGCAGCTCATTCGGCCGTACATGCGTGTTATCTCTCATGGAGGTAAGCCCTTGTGTGAATCTTCTTCTCTTGTCTAATGCTTACACTGTCATTTTCCACCATGTCACTGCCTTCCTTTCTTCTGCTTTGGCTCAAAAGGTTACTATGGTGAAGGCCTGAATGCCATCATCGTGTTTTCAGCATGCTATTTGCCTGACAGCAGCTGTCCAGATTACCATTATATCATGGAAAACCTCTTTCTGTGAGTAGCTGATTATGATATTTTATGTACATAGAAATAGTGAATTCTATGTGTCTCCCAGGATATTTTTTAAGATCTAAAATAGTAGAGACAGTAGTGCTGGCTGTAAAATAAATGTCGGGTTTACATTAAAGCACTCGTTTAAATAGATTATATTTCTATAATAAAAATTCATTCACAGGGACTTGGTGAACTATGGTGAACACTCCATGTAATCTATGTAATCTAAATGTGCTGTTACTTAACAAAATTGATATAATTGTGGATACGGTTATGTTTTCTGTAAGTAGATGGTTATTTAACATTTATGGAGAAAGTCTCCAGGTTCAACACTTTGATTGTAATAATTAATTGTAATAATCAGTAGGTTTTCTGCCATGGGGAAGTCTTCAGGATGCTGCATTTTGCAGTTTCTTGTTAAGAAGCTGCTTTTTTAAATTATTAACAATATAACAAGATATAATGAGAGAGAAAAATACAGGCAGGTGACTGTTTATAGCTGCTATAACATAAATGATAACAGGAACTAACTTGTTTTATAGTCACATGCTGTTCTTTAATAAGTAAAAAATAGTATTGTTAGCCAATTTCTGAAGTATAAGAGTCATTCGGGACATGCTTTTATTGAAAATTAGTCAGCTTCAGGGTGGTACAAGTACTTCCGCTTTGCACCAGCCTGCAACACACCACCCCGTTGTTGATTATTTTTCTACACCTTAATAATTACCAGATAAGATGAATTACATTGCAAGGGGGTCTCTGGGATTGAGCGTAGATGTGGAGATGAGATTTCACTGTCACTCTTCCTTTCTTCAAGTAATCTAATGCTCCCAACAAATTCCTCCTTACATTTGAGTGTAGGTATGTAGTGAGCAGCCTGGAGATGCTGGTAGCTGAGGACTACATGATAATCTATATGAATGGCGGAACACCACGCAGCAAGATGCCTGGTATCAGCTGGCTGAAAAAGTGCTATCAGATGATTGACAGAAGGTAAAAACACCTACAGCTGCTTGTTCATTCTGACATTTTCAGGCTGTGTGATAATGGCTAATATGGTCATCACAATTACTCTGCTTGACATTTAATCATATTATAATTATTCATCAAAAAGTTATTCAGTCAAATTAGGAGCAAAACTGGTTCATGTAACGTTTTGTTGTTTTAAGTCAACAGAAAGCAGACTTTTCAAACTGCACAATCTTGTAACCCTGTATATCTTTTGTATACATATTGGAAAGATGGATGGATGGATAACTAAGCTATTACAGTACACACATGGAAAAAAGTTTTCGTCTAGCACCTATAAGGGATCTTCAGTTTGCCCCTCTAAAAAGGAACCATTAATGATTCTGTGTAAAATCCTACAACACTGGGTATTCCTTTCAGATACAGTTACAAGCAGAACCCTTGAGAAAGCTAATAGCCATTAACTATACAAAGAGCCTTTGAGCTCTTTTTGTTTCTAAAAATGTGTATAGCTCAGCAACATTGCAATTAATGGTGTGGTCAGAAAGAAAATGCTAACTGGATTTTTTAATTGCGCAGCACAACACTGTAACACTACCAAAATCATGTTTAAAGCATTTAAATATTTTTTAATAGACTGAGGAAGAACCTCAAGTCTTTGATCATTGCACATCCATCCTGGTTCATACGCACAGTCCTGGCCATCTCCAGACCCTTCATCAGGTAGGAGCTGTCATCATCCTCGTCATCTTCATTCTTAACTGACCATGGTAATTTTAATACCATCAGGATAGAAATAGCTCTTTTAAACCAGATATACAGACAGTTATGATTGAATAACTAATAATAATAATAATAATAATAATAATAAAAGGAGAAAGGCAGTGAAACTTTTAATGAAAATTCTAGTTTAAAAAATCTATTTTTAAGCAATAATTTGACCAAAAATGACATTTACACAATGTTGGATTTGCCTAAAATATAAGCCAAAATGTTCGGGGTCTGACATTCACTTCTGTATTTTTATGTTCAAGCTATGAGCCTAATGTAGCTAAGAAGTGTATTGTGTATGTTTTCAACTATGTCAAGTGTTTAGTCTATGTCTTTGTGCAGTGTGAAGTTTATGAACAAAATCCGCTACGTGCACAGCTTAGAGGAACTGGAACAGATCGTCCCCATGGAGCACATCCACATCCCTGAGTGTGTCATACAGTAAGTGTTCTACATCACACAACGATCATTTCATCCTCTTAGCTAACATGGCTAGCATTAAAGGAAAACTCCACCCTGAAACACATTAAATATATTTATATTGAAATATTTGTGATGTGTTTTGTGATTCTGGTGCTAATTTGATAGGTTGGTGCTGCATTTTCTTTATTTCAGTGAGAAGTTGGTGGTTGTGTGTTGCTCTGATGTCACAGGGGAACACTGTTATTGCTAGTGCTGTTACAATTATGTTTAATAGGAGAACATATGCAGTTATTTCAAACGTAAGTGATAATGGTCAGGTTTCACTGTTAGCTCCTAAAAACAAAAGAGCAAGACCTTTTTTCCTTAGTCACCATTTTCCATTGATGTTCAGTGTCACATTAATGAAAAATCCAGAGGAGAAGTAGTGGAGACTTTGGTGCAAATTCTGGACTCAGTGTCCCAAAATGCAACGTAGCTGTATGATGCAAACGCTCTGAGTTACAGCAGAGACACAGCTCAGCTGGTTAGCGATCTACGAGATGATGAGCATGATGACATTCCTGGCAATATTAGTCTGACAGTTGCAGATTTAGAAGCTAAGCAGCGTGTACAGATGAGGAAGTGAGAGAGCTGGACAGACTGAAGGACTAAAGCACTGCTGCATCAATCTATTTATGTAGAAATGAAGCAAGGGCTAATGCTGCATTTGTGGTGATTAGTCTGGTCAATATTATAGATTTAACCAAGTAATATGCCTGTATATTAACTGATCTAAAGCCAAATACTGCTATAACCTAATTTAAAAGTAGAGAAGGGGTATGTTACACTATTCACATTGTGTGTGGCCATGTTGATTTGACATTACTCCTTAAATGGTGAAAGAACTGGTAATTGAGAAGACTACCCCAAGTTGACTTCTGAAATTGCAGAAGCTGACACTGAGGGGGCATTTTTGGTCATTTTTACCAGTTGTAGTTGGAGAATTACAAGTTGCAACTTTGCCTTGAATGCAGCATAAATCCCACTGCACCACTTTCAGAAGGCAGTTGAATAGCATTGTGGGTAATGTATGAAACCATTAACCAAAATGAAAATAGACCAAGTCAATTCAGTCCTGGACATCATTAAGGATTACATGTTAATTAATATTCAGGGTGGATTTTTCCTTTAATGGCACTAATGTATTGAGGTTTATGATTTAAAATGTCTTTCTAAAGTCAGTCATTTTGCTGCTTCTTTGTTGCAGGTATGATGAAGAAAGGATCAAAGCACGAAAAGAACGGTAATCATCCTGAGCTAGATTGAACTGAAGTGTATTTTGAGGTGGGTTTGAACTGCACAGAATGCTACAAACACATTTACCCTTAATGCCTGTGTGTGTTTAGGATGGAAGAAGAGGGGGAGCATCAGCCACAAGAAAAACAAGTGTCAGCCAATACAGATGGGTATGTAGTTTATCCCAACCACTGTCACTTCAGCTTATTATAATTTATTATTGTTTAATCACTACTTTTGCTACAGAGCAAGGCAAGATATTAATCAAGTGTGGCACCAAATACCTAAATCATATATCTGAAGGCTTATTAAAAGGCAGATCTCAGATCCTTTTATTAAGGGCAGGTGCCCAAGGAGTAATAACCAGTTAAGCCTATGAATAAAATACTTATAAGTAGTGTCTATGTGTTATTACACTGGGCAGAATGTGTCTGCCTAATCTAATAACATGGATGAAAATCAGATTACATTTATGTGAAAAGCCAGGTAATTCAATAGAGCTGACAAACCTTTTCTTGCAACTGTAACTCTAGATTGTTAAAGAAGTGGCTCCCTGACTCTAAATCTCAAAATCACAATTTAACCCTAGCTTATACAGATGTACAGATAAATCTATTGCTTTATGTTTAACATAAAATATAATATAGGATCTTGACTGGTCTGGCAGTGTAATTATTACAAGAGTATTTAGAGAATGGTCACAGATCATCATATCTGTTGACTGCGGAAATAAATCTAACTATTAACAAGTTCTTTTGTCTTTCTCAGACCATCAGCAACAACCACAACCGTTACAAGAGTAGAAGAACCAGTCCTGTGAGAAACGACTGGAAGACCTTTCCATAAAAGTCACTCTTATCTGCTGATCTAAGTCCAGCTTTCTGTTTTCCTGTCTTGCTATGGTCTGTAATCACACAAATCACACACTGGTCCCAGGTCAGCATAAAAGGGTCTCTTTTATCAGAGGTTTCTGGAAAAATCCACCACCAGGTGGCACTCCATCCAGAGAAATATTGCTGTATTCAGTAGCAGGATGTGTATAACCTCGACCAGTGTCTATTCGCTACCACAGCTTCCTGGTTAATGACAGACCCTGATGTCCACTTTTTGGCCAGTGCCATCTTAAAGAACATGCTGTCACCTGCCTATACAAATCATAGGTGTGTTTGCTCAGGAGAGATTCTTTAAAGGGATGCATGCAAAGTTTACCTTTCCCATCTGTGTGTACACATGCCCAGCTTGAATGTGTTAGTCCATTCTGCTGCTTGTTTGTATGGCTATTTCATTTTGATTTTTTTTAATGTTTTGAATGCTTTCTTCCTTCATCAGTATTGTGGTAAATTATTATCTTTTTAAGTTCTGCTGAAGTGCAAATCAATACTTGCTGGAGAATATGGATCATCACAGATTTTGTTCAGTGGTAATTTTATGTTGCCTTACGTTCTGAATGTCAAGATTTCAAAATTAAACAACAGTATATGAATGACATTGGCTCATTGTATACATTTCTACTACCAAAGTAATGTTGTTAATGTTGTTTCTTTGAATGAAATGAAAAGATCATACAAGATTTTAGCCATCAACTTCCTGTCTGCATTTGTAAATTTGATATTATTAAAAATGTGGCCATGGAGAGGCCATAGCGGGTTCAGGTTTGATCTGGCTATGCAAACTTTGTGTGGACTTTCTGAATTGTCTGTCCTGTTTGAATCTGACACTGATGCAGGTTTGTTTGGTCGAACATTTTGGTAAAATGACCCAGTTGTAATCACTCTAGCAACATTCTTCAAGTTCACTGAGGTTCATCACATTTGAAACTGAATTGCAGAACATTTGATGATATAATTCCTTATGGTTTCTTTTCTCCACACTGAGCCTGTATGAGATGCACAGATAGCGCTAATGACTCAATACTCAGTTTTGGCTGCTGGTTTTGGGCCTTTAGCTTGCAGCTGTCTGCTACTATTTTATACCCTAACCAGGCTATATTTCCTCATTACGGCATATAATAATCAGCTCTGGATGGTGTTGATATAGGTGTTGATTTATGGTAGGTCTCCAGAATGAAGGATTCCATACATGGATTTTCAAACTTAAAAGAAAGAAACACCCTAAATGACTTGAAAATGGTCAATGAGAAAAGAAGCTCTTGCTCTTTTTTTTAGGAGCTAACAGCTTAACCTGACCACTATCCCTTATGTTTGAGAATGTTTACATTTTTTTTTTCCTTTTAAATGTCGTTATAACTGCATTATTAGTACCCCCCGTGATGACCATACAGCACACAGCAGCCACTCTTTTCATGGGAATAATAAAAATGCAGCACTAACCAACAAATTAGCACCAAAGTCACTAAATCCATCACAAATATTTATATATAAATGTATGAAATTTTTTTCAAGGTGGAGGTTTCCTTTATGGCATAAATCAGGCCTATTCACCATTTTATTTAACTATGCTATTTCAAATACATTAGACATTTAAAGATTTATTTTAACTATTTCTATAGAAGCAAATCCCATGGACAATATCTGAAACAAATTTTGTATTTATTTAGATATAAACTATGACGTTTCTTGTTAAGAGAAGTAGTAGACATCATCTCTTAATCCCAAACCATATTCTAAAAAAACTTTTTTAACTACACAATGAAAAATCAAACATTGTTTCTGAAAGATTGTAGAAAACATGTTTCATTAGTAAATCTACTTCAGATACTTTTGAAAGTATAAAACACTAGCTCAGGCAGTGTGTACGTGAAATGGGAAAAAGGTAATCATGAGAAACACTTATTACTATGTACCTGTGACCACATAAACACTTGGTCACATGCTCTGACGCTGGCTCCTTCAGCACGTTTACCCAAGTTATGTCACATGTCTGTGGATAAATAGAAATTTCACTCTCCCTGCTTTTCACCCACATACACACAGGGCACATGTACACCTAAACAAAGAATGACCCTTACTGTCACATACAGCACTCGTACACTACAAATAGCGAGAAGGTGATATTTAGTACGTGATATGAACACTACTCTTGTTGCCAGTGAATTATGGCTTGATTTATAACCCTTGTCCCTCTGAAATTTAAAATTAAAAAAAATTTCAATGTTTAATTGAAAACATGCATTTAACTTTTCAAAAAAAGCTGGTAACCCATCTCAGGCAACAATCTCTCGTTTGATTCTTTGCTGACAATACCTCCACTTTACTCTTAAATGAGTAACAGAGTTGAATTTTTGTAGCAGAGAAACAAACAAATATATAAAATGTGGTTAACTAGTATCCATGCTAATGGCATGAGGATGTTAAAGACCTCCCAATGATATACTTCATTATTTTTTTAAATTAATAATTTATTTTCAGTCTATAATTTGGGTAACAGGGTTGCTCTTTAAAAGTGACCTCTTTGATCAGTATCAAAATATAATAATTAAAGTATAAAAATATGAGAGAAAATACTTTTCTTCTTCTCATTATTTTCAGGAAATTTGGATGATACAGCTTCCTGCTGAAAATGTGACTTGTGGAATTTTCCAGGTATTTCAAATGGGTAAATGCTTTCAAGTAACACCGTAGAGTGAATGCTGTGGAACTATAATGTGCATTTCCTGTTTTCATATCCTATCTATGATGACTCATGGATGGACTAATGGATGGATTATATATGATGACTTATGGAAAAGGATGTTTCAAGCATGAGATATTAAACAGATTCACACATTAATGCAAAAAATAATACAATATCTGAAAGTATGTTAATCATAGTGCATTCAAAGTGTAGTTTGGGAGTGGGCTAGGACAGGCAAAATGCTGTTAAATGCTGTAGATAGGTTTTATTCATGTCTTTTACCTTTATTTTCCATCCATATTTGTAAAAGTAATATTAGTGGGAGACAAATGGCACCCCAAATGTGGAATCACCCATTTAGTGACTGCCAGTGCTGAGCTTTCAGTTATTTTTGCGTTAGGATATAACCTTTGAAATATTTTGAATATAATCGAAATATGTAATTAAATATTTGAAATATGTACTGTCACACAACTGCAGGATAATAAATTTACATATGGGAGGCCTACATGACTATATGAACACACTTATCTGAATGTTCACCCCTCATATGAGCTAGAACTCTTTGGAAGTGTGCCACAGAGTTAAGGTGCCCTTGGACCCTTTCACCTATATTCCACGTCTAAATAAACATGGGAATCACTATATATAGGCCTCCAGATCCCCCGGGAATGCATGCTAAACATTACGGCTACATGCACTGGCAATTTTATCAGTATCTGCAGTCAGGTACAGGTGGGTGCACTGTGTAAAAGAACAATTACTGACTGTAACCCATGGGTTGCTATGGACGAATTGCAGCTACCTTGTTCGTCAACCGTTTAGGTGTAACATATACACCACCATGTCAGTGTCAGTGCTGTGCTGAAAACGAATAATATCTTAAGCAAGGGATATACAGTACATATCTCAGATGTACATTTATGGCATATGGCAGATGCCCTTATCCAGAGCAGCTTTCATTTATCTCATAAGTGAGCAGTTGAGGCCTTGCTCAAGGGCCCCGCAGTACTGTTTGTGTACTGTTCAGTTTCTCTGTTATTTCGTGTACTACGTTCAACTTCATTTACCTGTGATATGCCTTCCTGATCACCTAAACCTGCGATTTGGAACGAGGCCCTTTTACTTCTCAGGGAAACCGGCTGGGCTGGTAAGGTGGCCCTTTGGTGGTTGCCTGGCAACCAGTAACCACGCCCCTCCTTGCACGGGATTGGTAGATCCTAGCGGGGCAGGCCTCTGAGTGACGCACCACAGGCTAGTCATATAGCCATGTGCTGGAGAAATACTCCATGCTGCTAGTGGTTGACGGAGGTGGTGCTGTCTGACCTCGTGTTAGGTTAATAATAATAATACAGGTTTTGTTTAATTATTAGTTCGTTGTTAGTGGCGAAAACAGCCAGGATAAAAATGAAATTCATTATAGGAATCGGCGGGTAAGTGATGAAATGTTCAAAATCTTCAGTTTAAATTAACTGTAGTAATGTTGGTGATGTATATTTAACAGTTATTTTAAACAGTTTTTGGTTCGTAGAGAAGTGTAAGGTGTTTTTTTAAGAGATATAATACAATATCTGTAGTATTTTAATGTTTTCTCAGAATAACAGTTGTGGGTGAATGAGTGGAGCTGATGTAACGAGTGGCGCGTGCAGGGGGAAGGAAGTGATTTTAAGCGGGAGATTTAAAACAGTGCGCGCGAGGACTCTGCTTAACGAAAACAGTTTAATGAAACCTAAATGAACTCATTTTGTTTGAAATTGGAAAACCTTTTGTATATGAAATAAAATTTGTAAAAAAAAAAAAAAATCACAGCTACTGCTTGGTATAATAAATGAGTTAAGAGAAGACTCTTGGGTGTTTGTTTACAGATTATTAGCGGTACATAAGTTGTATGTTGGCTTATTGATAGCCTAAAAGATCGAGGAAAAGCTAAATAATATGATAAAATAATGTCTCTACAGTAAATATGTTGGACAATTGCGAAATGTTTTGTAATTATATCAGGATATGGGAAGCTGGCACCAGTTATAGCTTTTGTCATGCCAGCTGGATTTATCCCGCCAAATTGGTGCATCTTGCCAGCTAGCAAGCTAGCAGGGTTATGTTCAGTAATATTAACCACAATTTCAGCACCAAGGTTTAATGAAATATCTTTATCATCGTTATTCACCTGTTTTGTCCAGGTCTGTCGCCCATTTTAAGCATTTTTTCCTCTCTATAGTGTGACCAATGGTGGAAAAACCACACTGACCAATAGGTTAGTCAAAGCCTTACCTAACTGTTGTGTGGTACATCAAGATGACTTCTTCAAGGTGAGTAAGCAGTTTTAGATTTCTGTTTATTTTTTATTATTGCATTTTGCTTAGAAATACAAAGCACAGATGCAGTTTTGTGTCCAAAGGACAAAGCTATTTCAGCAAACATTTACTCCTTAACTGCTTTAACCCCCCCTTTTTTTCCCAAAATATTAAGTAATTTTTTCCTACTTGTGCATTTCAACACACATGTAACAGTTGTAAATATTAGTTGAAGCATTAGATCAGATTTAAACAGCTGATTTAAAACCAAGCACATTGAACTGTTGAATGTAGCTAACACAATTGGTCATTTTTGGGGTTTGGGGGACAGAGTATGTTTGTGATAACGGTATGATCAGATCTAGTAGATTGCGGATCACTTTGAGGCCTCTGCAGTGTTTTATTGGTCACTGTTATTTCAGCCACCGGATCAGATAGAAGTCGGAGAGGACGGCTTTAAACAGTGGGATGGTAAGAATGAGTTTTGGCCATAGGCGACCAATAACTCCTTTCACTGTAGACACTGTCCCTAACAAAAGTCATCTCCAAATGTAATTCCCCATCCACTTGTGTGCAGTGTTTAAAAAAAATTTGATCATTCAGGCTTTATTGGTTTTATTTCATTGAACGTTTGCCTTGTTTCTCTTCTTTATAGTGATAACAGCACTGGATATGGAAGCCATGGTGAACACCATCAAAGGCTGGATGGAGAACCCAGTCAAGTTTGCGCGCTCTCACGGCGTCCAGGTGACCCCGGCGACAGAAATGGGACCTCCAGAGGATGAAAACCACACCCTCATCGTGGAGGGATTTCTTCTGTACAATTACAAGTGAGTTTTGTGTAACTGTACATACTGAATTTTAGTTAATGAAGATTATCTTCTTGGAATGACATCTGTGTCATGGGTCACGTGATTCAGTGAACTTGGTGGGGGGGGAGGTGGCGGTGGCGAGTGGGGTTCATAGAGTGCATGGTGCAGTAGCGTCTTGGGCAGGTCATGTGACCTGTCTCTGCAGACCCACTGATAAGGTGATATCTGGTGTCTGGGGAGTTCTGTGCTTCTGAACTACATGTACCCTCCTTTTGAGTGATATCTGCCATTTAGTTACCCAACTTCCCATAGTCTATACAACTGTGTAATACTGATAAATATTGAGAGCTGTGTCCTGGTTTCCTTTGAACAGGCCTCTGATGGAAGTGTTTGACAAGTGCTACTACATCACCATCCCTTATGAAGAGTGCAAGTGGAGGAGAAGGTAATTGGTGTGCAAAATGAATGCTTGACCCTATAAGACACTTTTAAAAGTGTATTACTTTACAAGTATAAAATAATCCATGTCTGGGTTCAATACAAATTCACCTTTTTCAGTATTCACGATAAGAGTAAAATAATGTAAATGTACTGAATTAAATGAGCAGATCAGATCAGAACAAAAGAGTAAGATGGTCTTTAAAGCACTGTATGAAATAGGATGCATGGTAATGGCTAAAAGAATTGTTTTAATTACTTGGCAAAAACAAACACTGTCATCACAGTTACATTACAATTAATTGTGCAACTCTGTTATAACTTAATAAAATGACTGAACAAGTGAACTAAATCTAAGGGTGTGTCTGAATCGACACTATTTTGTCATCAACAGTACAAGAGAGTACATCGTCCCCGACCCTCCAGGCTTGTTTGATGGTCACGTGTGGCCCATGTACCTGAAACACAGAGCAGAGATGGAGGAAAGCCTCTTGCCAATTGGTTTGTATACTTTCCCTATAAATTCAGCATATTTAAAGTGTTTCTTAAAGTAAAATCACTGAGATTCTAACTGAAGTTTCCCATTATGCACTAGAACACCTGGATGGCTTGAAATCTAAAGATGAGATCTACCAGCAGGTGTATGAAGACCTCCACAATACACTTTTGAATCATTTATAGGTAAGAACAGACAGATGTTGTGATTACACAATCATTGGGGTGAATACCTGTTAATGGGACATTAAACGGGGGAAAACCAGTACAGTACATTTAATATGACTGCCACAATGTTGAACCTCACTGCTTTGCATACTAAACGTACCTTAAACTGGAGTTACTGTTACCACCCTGAAGTTGATAATTTTCCTATAATGACATGTCTTGAAAGCTTTTATTACTCCTGTACTACAGAAATTCGCCACTGATTGCAATCTTTAATTTGTTAATAGTTACATGTAATGTAACAACTGCGAAACAAGTTCGTTCCACTTATCACTTTCGTTATAATGGCTATAAACATGTTTCCCTCATAAGCTTTTTTTTCTTCTTCTCTTGAAGCTAATAAGATAATAAAATGCAGCTTGTCACATTAATGTGAAACCACAAAATCCTCTGTCTTGAAAATTTAAAGGAACAGTTTTATATCAAAAAGCATGGACACTGACTGCAGTATTTTTTTAAATAAATGTTAAGTAAATATCTACGTAAAGAAATCTTCTCCAAACCAAGGTTTATACATTGCTGTTCTTAACACTTTTTAATCCATTTTGTTCGAATTAAATTGTAGCTGTCCTCTGTACAAGTGCCTAATGTCTATACAATAGAAACCTATTTGAATGAGAACATAAAACTTTACCTGCAGCGCACACCATTTTAGCCGTACGGTTATAGAAAATTAATCAACACCTTCTGACCAATCAGACCGGAGAGTTCAACAGCACAACGGTTGACAAATTGCACATCTCAAATTTCATATTTAATTAAGAGTGAAAAATTTCAGTACATGCAAAGCCTCTAATAGTTATCTGTAAATGTTTATTCATATATTTGTGAAGTACACTTAGAAAAGCAAATGTTGAGCCTAATACTGGTAGTAAAGTATCTATATTAGTCGATTTACTGAGCTATAGCTTTAGGAGTCTTTGCATTTCAGTGGCAGCTGGTGGGGGTTCGAGTGGATTGGGCCATTGCTCTTTAACTATGGAAGACCAATGGGCCTTTCCACTTAACCCCACTTGAATGATTTAGGCTGGCATTGTTCTTGTGATGGGAGCTCTTCAGAGTCCTTTGGTTAACATTTGACCTTTTTCTTTTCTTTCAGCAACAGCATCCTGGCCAGCAGTGCCCATGTATACAGTTGTAAATAGCCTGCCATGAAGAAGTTGTCCTTTTTCCCCTACTTTTTCTTGTCTTTTTTCTTTACCTTGTTTTAAACCAAATGTAATTGTAAATATGATGACAGAATGTTAACTTATCACTTTTTGGAGGAACTTTTTGTTTGTTTTTTTTTGTTATGGTAAATCGTTATTTTTTTCCATTTGAGGATGCTGTTCTGTACATTATCTATGCTTGTTCCACACAGACAATTCAGTAATAGATTTACAAATAAATTTCAGGTTGTTACTCGCCCATCATTGCTGTGTTCTTGGTCCTTATTTCTTTTCTTCTTACATGCTAACTATAGAACATGTGCAGTATGGATTCTAATATTTTTCACATGATGCCCAGCTACATTTGTTATTATTCTGGTTTCTATAACTGCATGGCTTTAACATTGCCTGCTGCTCTATTCTAATTATTCTTACAGCTATGAGGTGCCCTTATGGGCTGATTTAATGTAGTGAATGTTCCTACTGTACAACAGGATCCATTGCTGTCTGCTTCAGTGACTCAAATTGCAATCACACAGAATAAAAACAGGACATGTTCTAATCTCATTTCAGTGTTGATTGGCCTGTATCACCTATTTCTACTCTTTGGTGTTAATGATTTCTGACAGACAGGGATCAGTGTTGGCTATGGAGGAGTGACACATGTACACATTACTGAAGGTGTATATTTATCTTGAGGTTCCTGCCATGCTTAGACTTGAGAAATAATCTAACAAGTGAGTGTGTAATCCCTTCTGACTGGTATGCATGTAAATATTACATATTAACTGCTTTTTGATGATGTTTGATAGCATTTATTTGGCCTACATGTACTTAAATTCAGAAAGAATTTCATTTTTCAGTTATACACTAATCTCCATTTTGGACTTGCCATTTAAACTGAATCCATAGAACCTTTATTTTTTCTGTTGTGCATTATTTCTGAGTTGATCTCTTTCTCTTTTTAGATTTGAAAATTA
Organism: Pangasianodon hypophthalmus; assembly: GCF_027358585.1. Lineage (NCBI taxonomy): Eukaryota > Metazoa > Chordata > Actinopteri > Siluriformes > Pangasiidae > Pangasianodon > Pangasianodon hypophthalmus. The sequence goes on from NC_069720.1 coordinate 14,526,601, forward strand.
GAATTAATAAATAAATTCCTCTTTAATGCCAATATATTTTATTGCTCTTTGACAACCCTTTATTTACCCCTGATCACCATTATAATACATTTAATCGTATATAGTTTAATAGTATATAGTTTAATAGCATAATAATAATAGTAGCTGACTTTTATACAGTATATGTAAAATGAAACTTTCCAGAAATGTCTTAACATATCATCTGTATCCACTGATCTTTATAATTACATATCTTTATTAACAAATTTATGCTTTCAACAAAACTAGAATTTTTTTCTGATAAATTTTTGTAGATCGGATTTTCAACTTTATTTAAAACTCATGGTAATTTGTTTGTTCGTTTTTAATTTTTAACTGTTAATTTTTTCCTCAGAAATTACATTTGTAATCTATTGAATACTATTGGACTTTAGCGTTGTACCATTATTGCTAAATCAACAGCAAAGTCAATCAATCCGGCTTTTTCTTAAGAACTGGATTGACAACGATATTAAATTGGTTCATTAATATTAAAATAAGTCAGTTATATAATAAAGAAGAAACACTCTTTTCTTATGATAAATTCCTTTCTTACTGTAAACGCCAGTTACTCAAAGAATTTGCAGTCGTTATTGGTTGAATCCCTTCAGGTACTCAGGCTATTTAAAGCTATTGATATACACCATTCTCCCGATTCAGTGTCTTTTGATGTTACTAAATCTTATGTTGGTAAAATTTGTTTTTCATTAAATCCCAAAACTAATAATAGAGCTATCCGCACTCTTTTCCAAAGAGAAATTGTTACTGTACCTTATGTTTTGTCTCTTTGGGTCTCTTTATTGAATGGAAAATTGATTTGCTGGAGAAAAGTGTGGTTGTTACCACAGAAATACCATCTTAGAAATAAGATTAAAGAAGTTTCTTATAAGCTCATTCATAGATTTTTTCCAGCTAATCATGATTTACAAAAATTTAAAGAAGGAATAAATGTAAATTGTATTTTTGTAATGAATATGAGGAAACTGCCGTGCACTTATTTTGGCACTGTACATACTCCGTTACACTGTGGTGTAAGGTCCAAAAGTTTATTAGCGAAAATATTCAGTGTTTAAGACCTTTTTCACTCTTGTGGGAAAATGTACTCTTTGGCTTTACTGACTATCCTGACCAAGAGGAACAGTACTTTTACTTCATTAATTTATTTATTCTATTGACCAAATTTCACATTCATGAGTGTAAATTTACCTATAAAAAACCCATTTTTATGGTTTTGTTGACTGAAATATGTATATACATTGACAGTATCAGAGACTCTGTGAATAAGAAAGCTGTAAGAACTTTGAAAGTTTGTGAACTTTACAATATATTTATTTGATTTTATATATACATACACGTGTATGTATCTATATCTTGTATTTTTGTTTTGATTATTTTTGCAATTTGTCCTTCTATCTTTTTCTTTTTCTTTTCTTATTTTTAATGTTGTTTTCTTGATAACAAATTGTATGTTATTGTTCCTTGAATTTAAAAAAAAAAGAAGAAGAAGTCAATCAATCCGGAAGTGGTCAGTGAACGGACTTCTTTGCGTGTCCGCGCTGAAGCGGCGGTTTTCTCTCCCTCAGCGCCCTCTAGTGGTCATTTCACTTCATTAGCTGGTGCATAGTGCGCACGTGTTCCTGTATTATACACAGAGTCCTGAACATGTCAGTGATTTGACGGATCTCTTGAAATATGCTGCAAGATTAAAAACCCACAAATTAAAGAAATCAGTTTTTCTTATAGATTTATACATCTCTTGCCAGCTTAATGAGTTCACCATCTCCATCTACAATCACTGGACATTTATCAGGTAAATCTACCACACTGGTCACTTCGTGTCCACTTGTCAGTGCTGGATTGACAAACAGTCCACCAGCCACGAATATCGAATATAGAGTTAACAGTGACCTTTACCACACTGTATTTTTATTCTTGTTATCAAGAAAGAAAAAAAAGAGATGAGCTATAACTGGTCTATAACAGTCTACAAAATCCCCAACAATACTGACAAATTGTGCATAGTGGCAGATGGTCTATTGGTCTAAGTAATTGTCCACAGTTGTATACAAAGTTTCTCAGAGTTACCTGTTTTTTTTGTTTGTTTGTTTTTTTGGCAGGTTTAGTTACCAGCGAGTGTAAGGAATGTATATTTACTAAGCTGGCAACCAGTGTATAAATGTATAAAAGTTGTTTTTCCTTTTTTTTCTTTTATTTATTTTCGAACAGTAACTGGACAAAGTAAATTACACGTAGCCAAAGCAGCAACACAGGAAACATCTGGGCAGTGCATGCTGCTTTTTGTGAATACAGTTTGATGGTCTTTTTTGTTAACTGCATAATGTCATGGAACAATCAGAAATTCAAGATACCAAAAGAGGAGACAAAGAAAAAAACATCAACAGTCAGTAATTATCAAAAAAGACAGTAATCAACCAAAACATTTTAAAATATTGTGATGATGTAAGTTAAGTAGTTAAGTTTTCCTTTCTTTCTTTCTTTCTTTCTTTCTTTTTTTTTTGGAATCAGCTGTAAGACTTTGTTAAGGATTTAGAAAGTGTGTTTTCTTGGTTTGAGTTTGAGCACAGTTTGAAATAGTGTTGATTTTCTTTTCAAATACAGTTTATGTAAGTAATTTTATTGCCTATTTAATATATACAGAACAGCTGTGGATGGGTTTAAACTTCGGCGCAGTTACATTTATTTCCTTTAGCATTTTTTAAAGTAAGCCTTTTCAGCACGTTTATTAATATCTTTAAGTAAGCAGGATCAAGGCAGCTATGATCTGTGGACACTGAATGGAATTTAGCTGAAGTTATCTTGCAGTTTCCACTTGTGACCAGTAGATGGCGAAAGAGCGCTTACATCACGTTAAAAAAACAGAAATAATGAACTACTTTTTAATAAGGAGCCCACCATATACAAATGTATATACATATGTATGTAAATAACCTATACATAGCAATAAATTAGAATGTATAAAATATAGAAGACTTTGGAAAAACAAAACGCTTCCGTCTCAGATCGTGACACTTCTCGCACGTGACACTGGTAGCCAATCCTAGAGCAGGAGGCGGGGTTTACCAGAATACGGGTGGGGGAAAAAACAACACGGTTCACTTTAAAATAGAGTGAGTGTTTTAGCTCCCTACGTTCAGCACACAGTCATGGAGCTCGGTTATAGCAGCTCAGGCTTTTCGTTTTGGGTAAAAGCGATCATTGTGTTCTCTGTGTTGGTGGCTGCTAATGCATCTAGTGAGAACGCTAAAACAGTGGAGTTCAACGTTAAACCGGGAGGTGTGGTGCATTCATTTTCTGAGAAAATTGTAAGTAAGCTCCGTTTGTACACAAGGAAACTACACAAACTGTAGTGCTGAGCTAGACCATGTAGTGCATTCTGATAAATATGCAGTTTTGTGTGCACATTAAAACCTAAAACCTTAAATTGTGTTAAACAGAGAGGATTCTGTACTGCAGATATGTCCCATAGGTATAGCGACTGCACCAGTGAGCTCATGATGCTGCTTCACTCAATAGTCCTTCTGTATAAATATCATTTGAGCTGAATTTTGATAATTTGCTAACATTCAGTCCTATTAAAACTACTCAATAAACAATAAGTACATTCTGAAATAGTAGCTGAGTGTTGGATGCGTGTCATATCTTTGAAAAGCGTGTCACGTGGTCAGCGCGATGCCACAAGTCAGCTTCTGATTGGTCAGGAGGCGGGGCATCAGAACTGTGTACCAATCGAATACTTGGAGTGTGATTATGTCATACGGAAGTAAATACTCCAATTCCATTTGAATCATTTTTGTACACCTATTTTTTAAAGATTCCACTGTTGATTTATATTTTGTTATTGTCTTCCTTATTAATCATTGTATTCTCTAAAACGTTTGAGAAAAATGATTAGTATAAAGGTTTTTTCCCCTCGATTTTACTGCCGTTCTCATCCTAAAAACTACATCTCCCATGAACACCCGCTCTTCAGCCCAGTTAGCGTTAGCGAATGGCTAATTCGAGCTAATTAGCATTGTAGTAGATAATGTCTACAGAAACTTCCACTCACTCCCGTAAAAGCAGAGAATGTAAAGCGCATCGCCGTTATTGCGTTTTAGCAGGAATAAGAAAAATCTTCAGCTTCAGGGAAAGACGGGTTTGAGAAGTTGGAATACCCGGATGAGACGGCGTTATCTGATTGGTCCAAACTGCTTTAATAAAGCCCGGTCATTCATGTAATTAAATATCTCTGCTACAAAGGTTATCTGCTTTGCTGTGACAACTGTTTTACTGAATACAAAAACGTTGTTCAGGATTTTAAATTCTGGAAAAAAACCTGTTTATTTTACAGAAAGAGTATGAATGCACATTTACCTATGCTTCTCAAGGAGGTACCAATGAGGTAAGACAGATGTGTGACATTTGCATTATGTAAATGTGTAGCATGTAAACACAGTTGTGTCAACTCGCTGAGTTACCGTGTATGTTTAGGGGCGTGGCCGGAAGTGTGTGTGTGTGTGTGTGTGTTTGGGGGGGTTAGAGTTATAGGTCACTTTATTCATCCCACATTGTCTGTTTGTCTTTGGGGAAAGAATCACTCTAATTTGTCATTGACTTATTTTAATAAGCCGTAACAAAATCAGCTAAATAATTTACATGTATGCATGTGATCGGATAAACCACATCAGAGCAGCTACATACTTTAGGTTGCAATGGGTTGTTTAAAAAAAAAAACTGGGGTCACTGAACTGCGGCCATTTTTTTTTTCATATGCTGATCAGTTCTGCTGTGGGATTTTTTGAGTGTTCAGCTCAATCCGCTGAAATTCTTTGCTGGGGCAGTGTCCGGTGCATCTCCGGAGGACGTGCACATTTTTGCACTTTCCCTGATCATGAAGTATCTGATTCATTAACCAGCAGTGTAGGGGAATTCCAGGGGCAGGATAAGAAAGACCTAAGTGAAACAATTGTAGTGTTTTTGTTTACATGTTGTCTGTGGTAACTGCAAAAAGAAAAAAAAAAACTGACACAGTAAGAGTCTGACACAGTAAGAGTCATTGGGCTCACTGGGCTGGGCCTTAACATTCAGTTTCATTCCTCAGAAATATCCTACAAACATATCAACATTTCAGAAATGTACATGTACAGTTTATTTTATTACACTTATATTTATTAACACTATACAGTGTTATTACATCTGGCACCAAATCCTCTTAGAGCTTTCATCTGTATGGTTTGAAAAATCCTTTGGTTTTAAAAAAATGTTTTGGTTGTGTTATCAAAGATGTAAAGTCTTCTTCTGACAAGTGTGTGTGTGTGTGTGTGTGTGCTTTCCCTGTAGCAATGGCAGATGAGTGTGGGTTTGAGTGACGATGACAGGCTCTTCTCTTGCTCAGTATGGAGGTAAGATTCAAGAATCCCATGTTGGTGTAAGGTTTGGGATCTCCAGGGAAGGTTTAGTGTATATGGAAAGGGTTGTGTTCATATACATTCATGGGTTATTTTGAAAATGCACAATGCATTATTTGCATAATGGTAATCAGTGGCTGTTTGTATGTATTCACCATTAGGAAGAGTAGTATTAGCTGGTCTGCCCCATTAAGACACCAGGTGGTGTGCTGATTCTGTCTGTGAAATGATGTGATGCAGACAGAGGCTTGTTGACATCTTGAGTCTTTGTTTTGTTTTCATACCTTGTCATGTATCCTGCGGAATCCGGTGAGATGAAGGAATATGATTGATTCTTCTCCCACTTTGTTTTGTTTTTAATCAAAGGCCCCAAGGGAAATCCTACTTGTTTTTCACACAGTTCAAAGCCGAGATTAAAGGAGCGAAGATTGAATACGCCAGTGCATATGTGAGTATCACTTGTCCTGTGCACAACACCCAAGATGCGGCATTTTCTCCAAAGTCTCAAGAAGAAAGCGTGTAACAAATCAGATCCACTACATATTGTTATATTAAGCACTGACAATAGGCTTTGCTTATCAGTTTTTAGTAAAGTTGTGTCTAAATGTTTTCGTAAGCCAAACCAAACAAAAAATTCCAGCCAGATTTACAAAAGTTTCTGTAACATTTATGTTTTGTGTATGTTAATAAATGCCGATCAGTCATAAATTACAGAGCACGTTCATGGCCCAGCTGATTTACATTTGTGACACCCATAAAACTCCATAAGAGGCAAAGCTCACAGAAAGCCGAAAACAAAAATGATAACTAAACGGTGGAAGAATGCCTCGTAAACATGTTGTGCACTAAATCTTCCAGTAGTGCAGCTCAGCCATCACAGTGCGTCATCTACCATAGACACACACTAACTCTTCCTCCTTTTATATGGCGGCTTTTCTTTTGTTCTAATTAAATGACTAGTATTATTTGTCTTAATTTATGGATTTCTTTTGGATCGCTTTCTTTCAAGTCATTAATATGAAACGACTGAGATCCACAAAATTTACATTAAATTCATGTGTACAATTGAAATAAATAAGCGATTTAAACATGACAAAAAAATTTATATAAAATTAGAGTAACTTGAGTAATTAGTGTGCTTTGAAGCCTTTCAAACAAGGTTCATATTTGTGACTCTATCTATGTTAAAATTCGGACAAACTCAGGACAAGCTCTTGTTTTACTTAACTGGATTTTCCTGAAAATCACATTTCTTGTGTAAATGATCATAGAATGGGTTTCTGAATAAATTTGTGTGTATCTAGTTTTATGAATGAGGTCCATTATTATCATGACCACTTCATTATGTTGTCACATTCCAGATGAACACACATTCAGTTATGACACATGGATAGTGAATTCAGTGGACACTTTTTCATTGTGAATACATTTTAAGTCATAACGTCAGCAAAGACATAAACCATTTCCACCATTTTCCACCTTGTAAACCCAAAATGGACAATCAGCCAAGACTTGTGCTTCGTTAATTCTACACTGGAAGTATAAGGCTAATGTAGCTAACAAGTAAGAGGGAAGCTTACATTAGCATTTAGCATCATGCAAACTATATCCTAATCCTCACACTCTCACCTCAAACTGTGATATGTTGTGGTTTCTGAAACTGCTGGCATGGTTTGACTCCACTTGTTCTCTTAAATTGAAGCATCACTGCAAATCAATATGAACTTCTTCTAGCTGATCACCTTTATTATATGATGAAACATTTCTATCCTGATGGGAGTGATCTCTTCCAGGATGAGCCCCATCCTTTGTATTAGTGAAGGGTTAAATTTGGTTCATCCCTCCAGTACAGTTCCTAGAGACTTATTAAGACTCTACTAAACTTGTCTTAATTTTTACCTAATTTAGCCTCGTTGCTTCGGCATAAAACTGAAGCAGCAAACTACAGATACAAAAATGTCTTGGCCAAGGGACTATATATAGAAGAAAATTGTGTAAATTTCATTTTTGGACAAAACTTTCCTTTTCAGTTCGACTGTGAATCAATTTGACTCCTAAACCCTCGTTACGTCATCCAGCTTAAACAGGCTTTTCTTTGGAGCTATATCAGAGTATGGCCTCACCAAAAAATATTTTCATTATGATAAGAAATCAAATTACAAGCATTCTTTTCTCATGCTCCAGGCTTCCATGGTGTAAAGGAAAAAAAATCTGTTCAAAAGGAATAGGAATAATGGAATAGTAATAACTCTATATTCTCACTTTAACTCTCTGTTAAAATGTCTTTCCCTCCTCTCTCAGTCCCAGGCGGCTGTAGGAGGCTTAAAGGATGTGGCTCTGAAGGAAGAAGAGTACATAATTGGTGACTCCACAGGTGAGCTGACTTCACTGCTGATTACTGCACATCCTGATCATGCTGAGTGACAGGAGATCCTGAGTCAACGAGAGAGAAGCCTTATTTAAATGTGATCTGTTAAATGTAAACTTGTGCTGCGTTCAGCTGAAGCTTATCACTGAATTTCCTACCGCTGACTAGGAAGTACCCCCTCAACTTGTAATTCCTACATGGGAAGTTGGGAAGTTGTCCTCAACCCTGAGTTCAGTGTATGAGGTCATGTCCGCTCACACTGTCATCAGTAAATTAAATATCACTTCCCCATGTTAAACGAGTTTATAGTAGTATTTACTTTAGGTTAAACAACATAGACACGTTAGTTGGTTAAATCTATAACTTTGACCATACAATTTGCAGTTTTGAGAAAGTAAATATATCGTAAACTCACGATCACTAATGTTAGCTGGGTAGCTTCTTACTAACAGGAGGCGTTTTTACCCACTTTGTAGCTTGAAAATTGTGTAATTCTATGTTCAGATTTCCCACTTCCGAGTTAAGTTGAATGCAGCATTGATTATTCAACTTCACTGTATTGCTTAGTGTAAATTACTGTTATTTTAACAGTATAATAAATAAATACTAGCGGAACTTAATTGCGCAAATGCACATACTTGCCAGGGACAACAAGTAATGAACAGAAAACAAAGACTAATGATGTTGTATGATGTTATTGTTTGATTTATGATCCCTTGTTGTCCCAGAGGTGCCTGTCACTTGGCAAAATCTGGATGTTGTACTGCTCTGCAACACAGCTTTCATTTTTATCTCTGCTGACAGTATGAATATCTGTGATGGAGAGCCACTTTGATTCTTGGAGTCATAGTGTGTGACGGATGTAATTGCGGAGAGCCCTGAGATTCACATTTACATTTATTCATTCAGCAGACACATTTTAATACAAACTGTAATTACACAAGTGAAACTGAAATCAATCAGGTCATACAGATGTGCTGTTGAGCATGAAAGTGTCTCACTCAAGCACCCAACAATGACTCAGTGGTAGTCCTGGGATTTGAAACTTATCATAAACTTCTGGTCACTAGTGCAGAACCTTCACGGCTGAGATACCATTGCCTGCTGAGTTTGTTCATGTTTTTGATTGTTGTTTCCTTCAGTGACTCACAAAGATGGAAAATTCCGGGCTGAACTCTCCAAACTGACCATCATTGGTAGGACACGTCATGACGAGCTCTGATTGGTTGAACTCTGAGACGCTTACCCTTAGAAAAAGCAGAATAAATGGAGGGATGTGGCTCAAGTCCTGGAAACTCTGTTACTGAACTGTTCCCTGACATCGCTGAGCAACAGAGATTTAGCCAGAAGAAGCGATGAAAGATGTCCTTTTTTCTTCTTGTTGTTGGATTCCTCCACTTTCAAAAACAAGCATTACTGTCATCTGCTTGTGCCTGAAGGGGATTTAAAAAAAACAAGACATTCTACTTTTCTACCACACTTTGGCATAGAAATATATTTTCAGTTTCTGTTATCTTTATCTGGTCATAGTGTAAACAGATTTTAATAAATAAGTTCATCTGTTATCATGGATTGTGACTTTGCCCTCTTTTTAATTAACAGAAGTCTGTGGTGAAAATGTTCATGCTGCTACTGTGTTTACCAGACTACAAGATACATTTTTGACAGAAGATCTGTCTGATTTGTCCAACATTGTTTTTTTTTTTTTTTTAACCATATTCAAACACCTCAACTTTAAGAAACCATAAACATATTTAAGCAAAACTGAAATGTTCCATAAAACAACCCTTATTCTTATTTACTTTTTAATCTTGCCTAGGCTATCCTTCTGCAAAGATCATGTTGCGTAAGGAGCCAGTGTAAGAAATGCGGTGGTTAAAACCGTCTGCCTAAAGATGTCTACAACCTTGCTTGCTAAGAGTGATTTCCTCACAGTGAATTTCACACTTTTAGTTGTTGGATAGCTATGTGCCCTAGTAAAATGGACATAAGCTTAATTAATTCAGCTTGTAATGAGATACAGACTGTCAAAATGTCAGTGATTGTCTTGTGCTGCAGTCAGAATGACATCTATAAATCCAATTTTGGAGTTAACTAGACTTTAAAATGCTATAACATTTACTCGGGGCAGTTTCTAGATGTAAGCAGTATAAGCAGTCTCTTAGGGACTCCGCATCATGCAAGCTGATGCCATAGGACATTGAGCTCATTGTTGTTACTGTGGTTCAGGCGCTTGCAGGGGGCCTCCATGTGGTCTGCAACTTGAGAGGTATGACTGGGGTGGAGGGGGTGCTAAGGGCCCCCAGAGGTTCAAGAAACAGCCCTGATTTAACTTGTGATTGAGATACATGCAATGGAGCAACATTTCTAAGCAAAAAAAAATACTGCAATAATAAATAGACCACAGTACTGTTGAATTCTGATTGGTCAAAGGGTTTTGTTTCTTTTTCCAGCAGCCACTCTGAAAGTAGTGCTATCTGTAATTCAGACGATAAGAAGGAGTTTGTATTGTCAGTGCTTTGTAATAGGCCGCAAGTTTTCTACCACAGGAACATCTTCAGAATAAACCACTTTACAGTTTCTTGGTAACATGAGAAGCTTTTCTGTCCCATTAATGTCAAGATGAGGAAACATGCGCTTATACATAACTTGCCTTGTGGACATTCCACTAGATTAAATGTAACTAAAAATGTTTAAAAAGCAATACATTTCATTCTTTAATAAATAATCTTTGGGAAATTGCAATGGTAGGAGGAATACATTGGAACTTGCAGTTATTGGAAAATAATCCACTTTAGGGTAGCATCACACCACCTTGTCCTGGATTATTTCCTGTAACAGTACACCCACCCCCCAAGTGTTTTATTTCATACAACTAACAATGATTTGCATGCAAAACTAATTGTGATGACTATAACAGCTGTTCTTTCATTCTAAATCACGTTACCACTTTAAGCTCGACTGTACTTTCAAAATGCCTTCACACTTGCTGATAATGGAAGCTCATTCTGAATGCAAGAGCCACTCACATACAGCTCTGTTATTTTGTTTGTGGTTTCATTTATCTGGTTTGGTATGAGATTTTTCTACTCATGTCAGCAAAAACTTTGTGTATATAACTGTGCTTTGTACAATAGCACATCCATTATTCCTCTCCCCTGTGGTTTTGAGCCAAAGCTCTGCCATCTTGGTGTTCCTCCAGGTGTTCACATTAATCAATTAATCTTAAGAAGCAGAATTTTAGCCTGAAATATCCAGCTGGGCTCTGAATGCTTGACTGAAGAGGCCTGCTTTCAGATGACTGAGTGATTTGTAATGAAGCTAATTCAGAGTTATTCACTGAAGTCATAAAATTTCCTCTGAAATATTTTTATACTCTTATAACCTGAAATGCATAGCAATAAATGCTGCATGTATTCCACATCATGGGATTTAACAATAATCTCATACGCACGTGTGTGATTTCCTGTCAAAAATTGGGAGAACATTTTTCACAATTAGTGATGGGTATCTGTGCTTGCCATACTACAAAATAAACAAGGCTTAATGAATGGTAGGAAGATATATTTAGTGAATTCAGTGATTTAACATGGTATGAGGCCTTCAGTATTGTGCAATTTTGATTTTATCTTAATCTAAACATTATGTTAGTTTTGAGGCGTGGGAGGCCACACCTTCTCCACTGGAAATGTCAGCCAGAGAGGCCATGCTTCCTACGAGAGAGTACGAGAGTGAGAAAAATGCACAGTACAATGGGAAATTCATGATTCTTGATAACATTAATAGATAATAGTACACTCATAAAGGGTGGCATAGTGGTGCAGTGGGTAGCGTTGCTACCTCACAGCTCTAGAGTCCCTGGTTCAGTCCTGAGCTTGGGGGCCTCTCTGTCTGGAATTCTCCCCCACTCCATGTAGGTTTCCTCCTGGTTCTCCGGTTTCCTCCCACCTTCCGAAAACTGTGGGTAGATGGATTGGTCACGCTAAATTGCCCCTACGTATGAATATGTATGAATAGTGCCCTGTAATGGAGTACCATCCCATTCAGGGTGTATTCCTGGCTCACACCCAGTGTACCTGGGACAGGCTTTGGATCCATTATGACCCTGGCCAGGATAAAGAGGTTTCTAAAGATGCATGAGTAGACTAGTAATGTAAAGGTGATGTGGAACATGTGGTGGTAGATTTTCCCAATACAAAGAGTCCTATAATGATTCAGTCATATCATAAAAATTGGGATCTAGTATGTTACTATTATATTGTTATATCTTTTTGCACAACCTGTTACATATGGCACTCTGTCCACTTTAGCCATACTAGAACTGTGTACTAGGCAGCGCTGCACTGTCCTTTACTGTGCCTATTGTCCTGTTTAGGAAATCTGTACTTGTCTTGCTCCGTTTGCACACGATTGCACTTGTGCACTTTATGTAGTCCTGTGTAGGTCTGTGTAGTCTTTAGTTTGTTCTGGGTTGTTTTATGTAGCACCATGGTCCTGGAGGAACGTTGTTTCATTTCACTGTGTACTGTACCAGCTGTATATGGTTGAAATGACAATAAAAGCCACTTGAATCTAATCTGTAAACAATGCTGACTATACTATAAAATCTCCTACTGTCAAAACTAATAGAAATTAAACTAACAGATTACAGACTGTTGCTAGTTAAAAAATAAACAGTGATTCTGTAATTACATGCTTCTCAAAATGTTTCTTTAGAGTGGCACTCTTTAATCTACAGCTGCCTTCTGACTTTTTTGTTACAAGTGGGCCTAAAACAGCACATCTGCACACACATAGGCAGACACACCATGGTGCATACTTAACATGCACTCAGAGTGAATTGTGTTTGAATAGTGAGGTGCTGAATCAGTCGACTGCATGCAGAGACACTCGGAACATACTTACTTAATGCCGCCGGTCTCCTTGGATACCGGCTTCTTCAAACTGTAATCTTCCCCTAGCTGCCCTCAAGCAGTTGCCCCATTACACAGTAGTGGACAGCAGTCTTCTTCTGCCTGCATAAGGGGGAGTTTTCCCTTTATCTGCCCTCCAGGTTCTGCTGTTAAGGGGGTAAGGAGGAGGCTTCTGGCTTCTAGACAGTGCATTGCCCTCCGATTTAGGCCCCTTAATTTGAGACACTGTTGTTCCATGATTGAACTTCAGCCCTGAACTGTTTATAGATAAAAGTGCAGTTGGGTATGCTGGTGGCGCAACACTAGGGGGGCTTTCACACTGTGTATGGTCTTTGCTACATGCTTCAAGCCTTCTGGCACCCCTTGGTACAGTTGACACAACAAGACCTGGGTTGTTTGGGTACCCAGAATTGTGGATGCTGGTGTCTATATGCTTTGCTTCCTCTGATGCAGAAACACTCTCACTAGGGCTGCAACGTCCAGAAGCTTCTCTGCTGTCCTCCTCTCCCAGGTCAATGCTGGAGGTCAGCTGGTCAATCTGCTGGACCACCTGAGTGTCAGAGCGAGACATTTGGCATCACCATATGGCAGCTTTGCTCAAACCATCCAACCCATGTTTGCAAAAGTCTGAGATCCCTGAACACATTCCTAGTTTTATGCCAAACAATCAGTGCCACATGGATGAAGATAACATGCAAGGACACCAATGGGATGCTTTTGTGTAAATGAGATTAGGCCGCAGCAGCATGAAACTAAAAATAGGCAGTCGCCCTGCCTTCCAGCTGCCCCACTCTATTCGCTCCGGCTGACAATGGATGATAAAAAAGGTGCAACACAGCATCCTTTACAAGCACTGCATTCACCTCAGAAATGGAGCAGGTAGTTCAGTTTTTTTGCATTACTCCCTGTGTTTTCTCTCAACTATAGCACCTTGGAAAGTTTTTTAATTTTGTAATTCAAAACACAGAATTTAATACTTCACTTTCATTTATGGATTTTACAATGCAGTTAGAAAAGAAACTGCTACATGATTGACTCCCATATCATGAATAGCCACAATTCTACAACAAGGCACATCTCTGTTCTAGTCATTATCAAAAACATCTATGAGCACAGCTGCAAATTTTACCTCCTTCATTTCCAAATGCACTTCCTTCAAGCCACGGAGAACCTCCTCAAGATTCACAACCACTTTATGGATCTGGTCCTGGAGAACCCTCTGAGTTTTCTTCGACTTGAAGATGTAAGCCTCTCCACTCAGGGACTGCCCCCCGTTGTCTGACATATTTTGCAAATCACCTTTATGAGAGCTCTCATTGTGGTTGATGTTTTGGGGAACTTCTGTAGAGAAGAAAACTTCATGCATGGACCTGGACCCATCACTGTCTTCTGCTACATGTCCCATTGAGTTAGGGAAATTCTGTCTTGTGCTATCCACACTATAGTCTTCTGGATTGCTACTGCAGCTGGTTTTAGGTGGCTGATGTTTGTCAAAGGTGTGTTCATTGGCCTCAGTTTGCCCAGGCGCCTGCGACTCTCTGACAGAGCCGGATTGTGCCACCACGCAAACAGGCACTCCACAGTTTCTTTGACCTATGAACTGCGTCGGCAAATCCAGAGCACATTTCCTCAAAGGGAGGGGTGTCTGGGTATGGTGGAGGTTTTCCACAAAGCTGCATTCTCTTGAGCGGTCCCTCACAGAGGCGCTGTTGTGTTGTAATCCCTGCCCCTGACACTTACGCCACCTCATATTGCTCGACTCAGTTTGACAGCTCTCACCAGTCCTAAAGAGCTTCGAATGCCACTTCAGAGTGTTAAGAGATACCCTAGAATGGTGACTGTATCCATTATGGATGGTCTGCTTAGATCCATGAGAACCCATCTTATTGTATTCCTCTGGTTCAAAACTAAACAAAGATCCCTTTCCAGCCTTTCCTGAATGTCCCATCTTGGTCTTCTTCTGTAGGAGCCAGAAGTGACGTGGGATGGTATGTTGTCCAAGCCCTCTGGTATCAGTAAACATAATGGAGACAGGAGAGAGGCTTCATATTGAGATTCCGGAACAGATTTGTCCTTCCCTCATGCATCGTCTCCCACCACTCCTGGTTGGATGGTATTTTCATGCAAGTTCTATCCCTCCTGAAGCCTGAAACTTTTTCGTCAGCATGTTCCTTGGCTCACACCCTCACCCTCTCCCTCTGTTTCCCGTCAGTGCCATTTCTGATATTATCCCCACGTTGTTCTCTGCTGCTGGACCATTGACAGCCTCCCTCCATCCTCCTGAACAAGCACATGCTGCCTTTGCTCGTATTCCATTGCCCCTGCATTTGGCGGAGAGCCTCTGTATTCCGCTGCTTCCTCCACTCTTCCTGCCTTCCAGGTTCAGTGGCTGTTGCATGTTTCCTGTCTCTCCATCGCTTGCTCTCCCCCTCCCCGTTCCCGCTCGCTCTCTCTTGCTTCCCCTCACGCATTGCACTCACTCCCTTTCTGGCGCTTTCTTCCTCCCACTCCTTCTCATGGCTGTTCCCCTTTCTCTCTCGCTCTCTCTCCTTCACTTACTCACTGGCAGGAACTAGTCGACTTCAGTCAGGGTTGGTTTTCTCCTAAATCTACCATCAGCACTGTGTCTGCATGTGTCGCAGCTCTTATGTCTGATCGTGTCTGTCCCTTGCTTCATATGCTACAATTAAAGCTAGGATTTGAGAGGAGATTGTCTCTGGGAGGGAGGATCTCTCTTCCTTGCTCTCTTTCTCTAAGGGATAGAACACGCACAGCTTCTCCACAAGGAATAAAACAAAGCATTAAAAAATAAACATGCCTACATTTTGCCAGACTGGATCTTTCCGTAGTTTTTTCCCCACATTTTACTACATTTTCCTTAAAACCTTAAGAAAAATAGGCTGTTTTATTGCAATAATAGCAGACTTTTATAGGCTTATTGTTTTCAATTTCAATTCAAAACCATTTCTCATGTTCTTAATCACTAAGCAGGGTATTCATTAAGCCTCTTGACATTTCAATCATGGTCTAGTGCTAATTACACGTAAGTAAAAACCAGAGGAGACAAAGTCAAGTAGAAATCTTGATTATACCATTCAGTAAAAAAATAAAAATAAAAAGAAAGCAACATGGAACACTTTCCCATGTAAATATAACAGTTTGAGGCATAATGATCGAAAAATCCAAAAGCTAAAATAACTCTTCTCCATGAGCGTTGCTGATTTGCTCCTTTGAGGATGCTCTCAGAAGCACATGTTCTTCAGTCGTGCTAACCCCTCACAGTGATGGGGTCAGAGAGCCCATCGTGGGACTCGAGTAATGAAGCTCTGCTTTCTGTAAACAGTCAGCCTTCAAACTCGTCACCCACTTGCTGCATGTGAGAGCCAGAAATAGCTGGAAAGCTACGCAATGCACTTGATCATAAATTCGGTTTGGACAAGTGAGTGCTGTTACATGCTTAGCTGCAAAGGAAATATTTCTAACAGCCTGCCACACTACAGCTACATTCCCAGATTATATAATAAACCAACAGGTTTTGGCAACAACAATTAATTGTTATTAATATGATTTAACATAAAACATGAGTTATTTATTGCTTGTCTCATATTAGTCCCACTTACAATTTAAGTAGTCACTTTAATGGGACTCCTGTGTGGTTTTCTTTTTCGCACTGTGATTCTGAAGGTCTGGTATATATCTGTAAGGTTTGTTTGTGCACAAGATGACAAAATCGACTTGGGGAAAAAAATACTTCAGTTCTGATGAACAGGATTGCATAAGCCTGTGTTGGTTTGAAAGCTGCATCCTCTGTTTACAGTTGGGTAACTCTACACTTTCTGCCTGTCATTGTAGCATGAGGTTAGTGGTAATGTAAATGATAGCAGCATGCATTTTGCAAGTGAGGAACAAAGATAGTAATCCTTGAATTGCACCTTTCGCTGGAACTTGGCCTGCAATTTTATACAAAAGTAGCATTTTACACTTATATTGTTATAAAGTACATTGTGATTGTGATATAGCTATAGCTTTAAATGATGGAAATTGTGTTGCATCACAGTTTACGATTTGGGGGACTTTTTTTTTTTCATCTAAATGTCACAATTTATCAAAACACCCACAGAAAACTTATCAGGAACCTCTAAAGGCCAGGAATTAGTCAGAGAGTTCACAGAATGTGATTAAGCATGCACTCATTGTCCACTTTATTAGGAACACCTGTACACCTGCACATTCTTGCAATTATGAAATCAGCCAATCATGTGGCAGCAGCGCAATACATAAAATCATGCAGATTCAGGTCAAGAGCTTCAGTTAATGTTCACATCAGACATCAGAATGGGAAACAACGTGGTCTCAGTGAGTTTGACATCGTGGCATAGCTGTTGGTTCCAGACAGGTGAAGTGTATTGGGCTATATTATTTGCTCAGATTCAGCCAGATGCTTCAAAGCTCATTGGATGACGCTTCACACTGCGGATGGACAATGACCATGACGCATATTTCGAAATCAACTCAAGACTTTTTTTTAAGGCAAAGAAGTGGAATATTCTGCAATGGTAAAGTCAATCGGCTGACGTGAATCCAATTGAGCATAAGCAAAATGCTCCAAGAACAAGCAGACCCTGAAGACATCTGCAGTAAAGGCCTGGCAGAGCATCACCAGGGAAGATGTTAATAGCTTCAGGCAGTCATTGACTGCAAAGGATTTGCAACCACATATTAAAAATAATCTAATTTATTATTGTTAATTAATCACTTTTGGTCTTTTAAAAAGTGGAGGCCCACATATAAATAAGTGCTGCAATTCCCACACTGTTCACCTGATTTGGATGTAAATACCCACAAATTAAAGGGTAAAGTCTGCATTTTGAGCTCATATACACTTATTTTATTTCAACTCCAACATATTGTGGTAGACAGCTAAAATATCCATAATAATGTCCAAATATTTATGGACCTGCTTTATGTTGTGCAGCACTACTGGGTAACTGTTTTAATTAAATAAATCTGAGACTTGAAAAAGAACCCAAAAAGAAAAGCAATTTAGCTTGCAATTACCGAGAACCAGCAGCTTGTTCATATTGACCTTGCCCTTCGTTCATAGCTTTTAGTAACACATACAGAACATTAACATATTTGCGAGTGCAATCCATCTTTTTTGCATCACTTCTGGCTTCTTCTCACCACTTTCAGCTTAAGACAAACATGCCAGTCTTGACTATTCTCAGAGGACAATCCTCGAGTTGAAGAAAAACAAAAAGAATTTGCCCGTCTCAAGAAGCCGAGTCTCAGGTAACCGTCACATCTCAAGTAGCAGCAGCCCGAGGGGAGAGGCATCGGCATACAGGATGGAGAGGATGTCACCTAGGCAATCCACAAGCTGTGAGGGGAATAATAAATGACAGAGTGCATGCAGACATTTTCATTGCCTCCTGCTTCCAGAGGCACAGCTCTTGGTTCATTCTTCACACTAAAAACGTCCTTTTGCTGATGTACCATGGTGCTATATTGAACCTTATCAACTGTTAAATGAACAGTATTCTGTCAGCAGTCTTGTTGTTCTAAATTGGATTCTTAAATACAGTGCAAGAGACATTGATGTCAATAGGCTGACTCATTTTCAGGCTCAGCGGGTCATTTCCTTTTTCATTTCTGCTTGTCTTTCAGGAACTGACTCCCAAGCCAACAGCTTCTCTAAACACATAAATATGTTAGCTTAAAAAAGAATAAGGTCAAGAGGATTCTGAGTCATGAACTATAGACTTCCGCAGTGCAACCTAAACACAGCTGAACAGGTACTCAGATCACAAAGCACCCTAGTTTGGACCAGCATGAACATATAAGGTAAAGAAAAGGGAGCTGATTTGCTTGAGTGAATCAGCCATACAAAGCAGTTACACAGTTTGTGGATTAGGGGGATCAATCCAGGCCTGACGAGCTATTTAGCCCTCATTAGGCCTTTCGGTGGAATAAAAACAGACGTCAACAATGGGTCAATTAAAAACAAGCTTTCCTTTATATAGACTGTTTATATATATATATGTACTTATATACAACAGGTCTGGAAAGGTGAAGGCACATCAGACAAATCACACCTACAATTCGATGCAAGGAGCAAAAGGATAAAACCAGAAAGTTGGAAGACATCTGTTAATTGTCCACTGAAATCGGCGGTAAGCAATTCCAGACTCTTTAATCCTTTTGTGTGTTTGAGTAGGCTTCAATCCTGAGAAGAAATGCTGTATTTACTATTAGGTTGGCTTTACATCAGCTTCAAGCTAGTTGCCATCATGATTATTACCTTTAGTGTCAGGTGGGGACACATTCAAAACAATTTTTACATATATAATTAAAAAAAAAAAAAAAAAAAAAAAAAAAGAATATTACAACACTATTGATAAGTGCATACATGCTGTAAAACATTGATGGTTCATGTTTATCTTTGGATGGTGAGCAGTAATATTGACACCTATGTTTGGTTATAGATATGCGATGCAAGACGTTGATAGAACTTTGAAAGCAAACATTTGTATCACCTTGATGCATCGGTCAGGATCTCTGCACGCACAAACAGCCTGCAAATGATTTACATGCCTACAGATCAAATATAGAGATAATCCTGTTTAGTGAGGTCCTTCATTCAACAGCTGCTCAAGTTATCAGGGAAATGTAAGTGGTTTAAACTTCAAAATCAACTCTTACGTCACACATCTTTAAATACATTAGAACACTGGCTGCTAGAGTGTCATGCGCTGCTGCTGGGAACGTCAACCCCTAGATCAGCACTCCTACTGGGGTTTGTTCCTCCCTGCACTTAAAAAATATTCTGCTTTGCATCTCTTTGGCTGAGTTGCTTCATTTTTACTGTGTCTTAATCAGAGCCACACACACACAAAAAATTATACAATAAAGTACAACACAAAACGGAAAAAGCCTCAGTAATAAAAATATAAAAACAAAGTTATGAAATAGTAGTACAGTGAAACATGCTCAGTTTGCCTTCATTCCCACTGAGGAACTGCATCAGGGTGAAAAGGTCATCTGTCACAGCGAAAAATTTAATAAAAACGTGACAAGGAGTTGCTGATACATGACCATTTCAGACTTCACTAAACCGGTTTCTCATCCACATAAAGCTCAATTCTATTCCTGCATTCTCATGTGACTCACGCGGGTATTAAAACATGAAAAGACTAAAAATGTTTGCACTGAGAGATTGCTTACACTGGGCTTCTGAGGACAAGTGGAGCTGACGCGTTATTTTTCTAGCCAGAACATGAAAGTGTACAACGTAAACCTCAAACTAACGCTAGAGAAAAACTGCAAAATCTCCTTCGGCTTAATTATTATAGTGCATGAATTTACACATTATAAAACTTATCTTCTCATCAAGAAGAAAGAAACTTCAGGAAAGCATGTTCATGTGCTACTTCAACGTTAAATCTCAACCAGCACCCCTGAATAATCCTTACAGATATGAGTGAGTGTTTAAAGTCTGGGTTATGCGCTTCTTCTTTTAATGGTTTAACCAAAGGTGTTGCATTTTCTTGGAAAACACACAGCTGTTCAGCCCACCCAGAGGAGGAACAATGAGTCAGAAAGAGCTTTGATTTAGTTGAGGCGGGGTGTGGCGTAACAAAAAAAAAAAAAAAAAAAAAAAAAAAAAACACAAAATATAAATGTGAAAATATTCACATACATTAAAAACACAACATAATATAAGAGCTCAGTGAGAAAAACTCAGTGAGAGGGTCAAAGGTTGCCTTCGTCCAGCATTTTGTTCACTCCGTCACAGATCCTCTGCAAGTGGGTGCGGTAGACCTCAGAGGGGCTGTAGAGAGCCGCCAGGAAATCGCAGTCGGAGAAGTGGTTGAAGACGTGGTTGACGCGGGCATGCGATTTAGCTGTGAGGTGCCTGTTGATGGCCTGGTGCAGCAGCTCGCGGCAGTCGTTCAGGAGGCTGCTCATGACACGCCGGTCGAAGGTAAAGTCGATCTGGTGGAAGCTGACTGCAGTCATGGCCAGCGTGTGCAC
The DNA here is from genome assembly GCF_027358585.1 of Pangasianodon hypophthalmus. Classification (NCBI taxonomy): domain Eukaryota; kingdom Metazoa; phylum Chordata; class Actinopteri; order Siluriformes; family Pangasiidae; genus Pangasianodon; species Pangasianodon hypophthalmus. The sequence goes on from NC_069720.1 coordinate 14,547,342, forward strand.
CTTCTTGCGGAAGCGCTCGACGAGCAGAAGCTCCTCGCTGCTGAACTGCCCGTTGCGGTACAGCACACCCAATTTGACCACCATCTTGATGAGGTTCTTAATTATCTTCTGTGCCTCCTTGCGGTTGCGTGTGTACTCCTTGGTAGCACGGTACAGCTCATCCAGCACCTCGCTGCTCGTGTCATCGATGAACAGGTTGGCCACTGTCTTGGTAGCCATCTTGCTCATGAGCTTCTTCTGGGCCTGCAGGGCCAGGTTCTTTGTGCTGAAAGAGTCCATGTTGTCTGGAAATGGACAAACAGAGACATGATTTTCTGGTGGGGAGGAACTGGAGTAATACTTATTTTTCCAAACAATACTCATGCATCCAAATTACTAGAGCAGATATTTACCCAGAACACCGTGTGAGAAAGCATATGGACACATGAGTACACGTATCCCCATGGCATCATAAAACACACACACTCACCATGCAGTTTATTAGGAACACCTTTACACCTGCACATTCATGCAGTTATCTATACAGCCAATCATGTGGCAGCAGTGCAATGCAAAAATAATGCAGATACAGGTCAAGAGCTTCAGTTAATGTTCACATCAAAGAGTAAAGAATGAAGAAAAAGTGTGATCTCTGTGACTTTGATCGTGGCATGGTTGCTGGTATCAGATAGGCTGGTCTGAGTATTTCAGAAACTGCTGATCTCCTGGGAATTTCACACAACAGTCTCAAGTTTACAAAGAATGTTGGGAAAAACAAAAAACACTGAGTGACAGTTATGTGGGTGGAAACATCTTGATGATAAGAGAGCTCAGAAGAAAATGGCCAGATTAGTTCGAGCTGCCAGGAAGGATAAAGTAATTCATAATGTATAATCACTCTTTACAACTGTGGTGAGCAGAAAAGCATCTCAGCATGCACAAAACATCAACCTTGAGGTGGATGAGCTACAACAGCAAAAGACCACATTGTGTTCCACGCTTGTTAGCCAAGAACAGGAATCTGAGGCCATCATGGGCACAGGCTCATTGAAGCCGGACAGTTGAAGTTTAGGGGGGAGGGAGGAAGGAAGAAGAAAAGAGAGAAAAAAAAAAATTCACCTGATCTTTTTCTAGTTTTCAACTGTCCCATTTCGGTGATTTTTTGCACATGATAGCCTCAGATTCTTGTTCTTTGCTGACAGGACTGGAACACAGTGTGGTCTTTTGCTGCTGCAGCTCATCCACCTCAGTGTTTGATGTGTTGTGCATTCTGAGGTGCTTTTCTGCTCACCACAGTTGTACAGAATGCTTATTTGAGTTACCTGTCAGCTCAAACCAGTCTGGTCATTCTCTTCTGATCTCTCCTAACAACAAGGTGTTTCAGCCTGCAGACCCTCCACACACAGGTACAGGTGCAGAGGTGTTCCTAATAAAAAGTGGACGGGGAGTGTGTGTGTGTGTGTGTGTGTGTGTGTGTGTGTGTGTGTGTGTGTGTGTGTGTATGTGTGTTTTGTATATGTTATATATGAATGAAAGAGATCAGCATGTTGAAAGGACATCCTATCTCAGAATCAGAGCTTGCAGTGTTTTACATGACTCATATTGAAGCTCATATGCTAAGGGCATGAAAAGTATGAAAATTCTCACCAAAATTCTCTTTCACTGTCTGGGACTGACATCACTGATGAAAAACTCCTGAGTGTTTGCAAAGGATTATGCATACACTATGCATTCCTGCCCTCTATAACCCACAGAACGACTCATGGGAGGCAAAAACGATAAGAGACAAGATGCTGTGTATCAGTATAGTTTTAAAAGTTTGTACCTCTCTTTTCTTACTCCATCTACTGCTCACATACACACAGACTTGCTACCACGACTGAGACTGAACACATCCATTCTGGAGAGCTGTGTCACTGGTGTCATTTAATTTTCTGAGGAGTTGGATTGATATTGATTTGCTCCCCACTCATGACATCCTGCCAAACAGGAAGCACACTGGTGCAAATTCCAGTTCTGTCTGTGTCTCTCTCTCTGATCTCCCACAATTCTTTGCACAACAAAGCTGAAAAGCTCCAAAGCCATTCTGTTGTTTACAGAGCTTTATACTTGAGTTTGTGTGCTGCCTACAAACACGTAGTATTACAGATATGAAATCATTTAAACAAAAACTGGCATCTAGAGCATTTATTCTCTCTCATTACAATCACACAGACTCCGACACAGGCTTTGTCGGAAAAAAGCCCCCACCCTCATGTAATCAGTGTCAAAAGCTGAAAGAGGGCTCCTGCACATTGTTATAATCACAGTGAGGTCATGAAAACTGTTTAAGACCTGCAGTCATTACATACCACTCTTCAACTTCAAAATAAATTAAAACTGACTGAGCTGCAATTTCAGAATAGGAGATGTTTCACTTTCCAAAACAATGCCTTTTGAAACGTGTCATTTCCTTTAGCTTGGCATTATGGCCAAAAATACTGCCATAACAATATAATGATATTTATTTTTTGCTCAAGAACAAACACGACTCACTAGCAAAACAATAAATGAAGAATTGATGTGTCCCAAAAATTGATTCTGAAGTGGTTATGAGCAAAAATTTCAGCCAAAAAAAAAAAAAAAAAAAGAATGTACACAATTTCCCTGTGTTATCAAATGTAGTTGATCAGACAAGACATATTTGGTGTCTGACCTTTTCGTTCAGTTTTTCCACTCAAACAACAAGACCAATGTAGCTAGCAAATGCCGGAAGCTCAACTCTTTGGGTTAGCACTGTGTAAACTTTATGTCTAAATCATCACACACTCACCTCAGAAAAACACTGTCTGGCTCAGTAACAGTGAACTTTCTGACGAAGAAAGCAAATCCGGTTTTTAAGATGGCTGCAACAACTGTATATTGTACACTGCATTAGAGAGGTAAAATATACAAGGATGGAAGACTTCAAATTCTATTTTAACAAAAGTCACGTTCAGACACAGCAGTTACAATACTATTCATGAAGGAATGTTTACTGCATTTGGGAATGCAAATGTGTAAAAATAATTTTACATTTATTCAGACAGATTTTATAACACATGCAATGCAAAGCAGAATGTCAAAAAGCACAAGGCAGGCGATGAGAGTGGAGAGAATATCTTCCTTTTTTGCAAAGGAGAAGCGAATATCACCAAGCTGCAACCTATCAGATTGTTGAGTCTGCATCAGTCAAACCATATGCTGAATTCAGTAAAAGACGGAAGAGACAGAGAGCAGTGTGGAAGCAATTATCTGCACTAAAGCTAATCCATCATTACAACAGCACAACGACAGGAAGTGGCTTTATTTCATAGCCCAGTGTAGCCCCAAAAGACCTTTAAAACAAACAGATAATTAAAAAATGGATTTTTTTCATACTAAAGGACACTCTGAGTGGGAAATAAATGGATTGAATATGTCTACAATGTCTTGCCAATGTTTACAAACATACAACCTAAGTACATTGGGAGGGATTTAATTCAATTTTCAGCAACTCCAAACATAACCCTAAAAGCTTCAGCATACTCAGTCTATTTTAAACTCTGTCCTGCTGGGAGAAAGAACTAACCCACACTATTGCATGACTTTACTCTGAACATCTACACTTTAATAAGACAAAAAAACAAAACAAAGGTAATTAGACAAAAATGCAGCTCATGTTTCTGAGAAACCACAAGGAACAAAATCCTCTGTCCTCAAGACTTTGCAATGACAGAAAACTTACCAACTGTTACAAAGCACTGACACTGAAGACTCCTTCCATCAAGGTTAAATAACATCTCTCCTTACAGAAAACTTCAGCATATCAATGATAACATTTTTCTTTGTTTATTTTAGGTTTGTCTATTTCAATAAATATTATTTATATATATATATATATATATATATATATAACATGTATTATTTAGATCATAGAGAGCTTCCCCCTTACAAATCAGCATGTAATTTGTTACTTTAGAAATGTAACGTATTAGAAAAAACCCTTAGAATTAGTAAGCATTAGTAATTTGCCTTGCAAACAGCACTACTAAACAGAGCTGTTACAGAAAATTAATCAACACTTTCTAAGCCAGTGCTGAAGGCATCAGATTCAAGAATCCAACAATGCTGAGGTATCAAATATGGCTAACATATTTTCATGTTGCACCCATCTCTTTTGCATTAATCTCAAAGAATAAGTCTAATCAGTTTTTGGTCATAAATGGAGACAGAAACTGAGCTACACATGAGGATGTGACACAGAGAAGCCCGTGCTTTACCCAGCCTGAATAAAATCACCTGAGATCAAAGGGGGAATCCTTTGAAGAAAACGTACAAGGTGAGGCAAGGTTGAAGAGATACGACTATTTCATGCAAAAAAAAAAAAAGAGAGATGAGAACAGAGCAACAACTTTAAAAGGAACACAAACAGGTCAAAACTTAAGGCGCAATGCATTACTCTGCTGCCATAAAACACCACTTATCACATTTTACACCTCAACAGTGTCTCTCAATGAGGTAATGAGGATCCCAACTGTGTTTGGAGCCTAAGATAAAGCCTAAGATGATTTAATTTAAAAAAAAAAAAAAAAAAAAAAAAAAAAAAAAAAAAAAAGGGGGTAATCTAAGCCGGTGCAGAATGCATTTTTCAAGACGTTAAGGCAGCCATGTAGAATGCATGCACTCTGTATTGAAATTCAGAGGCCAGCTTCTACCAAGGCATGATAATGTTGCCAACTGTGGTGCAGGAATATGGTTTTGAACTTTGTCCAAGGAACTACTGGGCAGCAACCAACTGTCAAGCACTGTCATTTGTGGTTAGTTTTACACAAGTGCAAATAAAAACATTTCATGGCTGTAAGTAATGTCAAGAGGAACAACAGCTGTTCTTACTGTACATATGTATAAATCTCAATTCTGTGCTACAGTAATAATACAGTGTGAAAAGGAGCAATTTGGAGCTCAGTGATGGGCATAAAACATCAAACTAGGCAACTAGTATTAAACACACACTACCAGTTATTTATGCAGTATCTAAAGCTTTGTATGGCTTGATTACAAATGCAGCTGAAGCTGAGCAAATGGTGTGCTCATTCTTGCTTTTCCTAAATGTTTGACTGACCATAGAGTGATACAAGGCAAAAGGCCAGTGGCTGAACTAAAACTCACCTTCATGGAGGTGTAACACTGCCATCTCCATGTTAAAGAGCATCTACAGAGTGATGGGAATAGGAGTGAAGCTAGAAAGCGTCCAGACGTGACATGCAACTTGGTGTGTGTACCTTGATTGTCTCAGGTGAGAAAGGGTGTGACTAAGTAGATGCACCTGATACTTGCTTTCACTATATCTTCTTGCCCTGCCCACTCCATGCTCCTTCTTAGTGTTTTTTTTTTTTTTTTTTTTTTTTAAACACAGTAAATGTATGCTATTCTTGACTTTCAGGTATAAAACTACATGCAATAGAGGATTTGCTGCTTTCATCAGGTCTGCTTATGTAATCAAGTTTGTAAGTAAGTCCTCAGTTTGAGTAGCAGGAGTATGTGTGTGTTCAGACATCACTGCCTCTTCACTATCAAACAGCACAAAATATATATAGGCTTTTTTTCCATTTAGGCCACACAGGTCTACACTAGCCTGCAGCATAATTAATTATTCAAGAGTGCCACAAAACAAGCTGTAGATTAATAATTCATGCTGCATAATTTGAAAAAATAAAATGCTTACTAAGGATATAATTAGTTAAAGGTAATAGTGACCAGAAGCAGCATAACAATGAGACACCAGAAAGTGGGACACTCATCAGAGGTGTGATTTTCACTGAATGTTTGTTTCTCATGTGAGGAATCGGGTTGAGCATGCACACAGCACATTTGTTGGGCTAAATGTTCTGGAGGAGACCACAGCCAAAAGCATTTCCTGTACTCTTTGCAGTTGCACAAAAGTATCTCTTGTGTGTGTGTGACTTTGTGCAGCAGAACACACTTGTATGTTTGGGGAGGGGGAAAAAAAAGTGAGCTTTCTATTCAGTGTCATTTCGCAGGGTTTACAGCTACAATTTGGCTCGGGACAAAGCTTTCTCTCAGGGCTTTCGAGCTCTGTAACAACACACAGAATAGCCTTTTTGTAACTGCCAGATGAGGAGGATTCACTGATCCTGCCGCTCAACGAGAAACGTTCAGTTCGTGACCACACAATTAAATCTGGCGTACAAATACACAACATACAACTGGCGTTGTAACACACACACATAGTTGTAAAGTGTGATTTAGGGTCATGGTGATCATGTTAAAGGAATACTTCAGGCCGAAAAAAAACCTCACAAAAACAAAAAATGTAGTCAATCAGCCAAGACATGTTTGGTGTCTAAAGATTTTTCTCGTATTGCATTGCATGCAGATATCTTAAATTTTGCAAGCGGAAAGAAGCTTCCTTCTTCTTATGAGAAGGTAAACTGGCAGGTTCTGGTAAGCTAGTAAGCAGATTTTAGATTGTAGGATTACAGCTGTCTTTAAAGATTATAACTTCTCAGGCTGTATAAGATGATCTCAATAAAATCTTGACTGAATATTATAACAGATTGCAAGACAACACGTGTACTCCCTGTCAGATTATGTGATGAAGATCCTCTAAGGATAAACCTGCAATTAAAAAAAAATTAGTACGTTCTGCTTACGTCATCAATCAGCATGATTCAGGCTCATGCAGAAAATTGGGCTGCATAAACAGAAACATTCTTCAAAGTGAGCTGGAGGTAATAATGATTTTTACAGTTCATGGTTTGCCATCTGTAGCTGGCCCAGGAGTTTTGCGTCATCCTACGCCATCCTCCTATTGGTGGATTTTAAACAAGCGTCGTACCAGAGGTCACACTTTGTGATTGGAATCAAATATTTCTGACACTGCCAGAGTTTTTTCATCAGCTGTCTTTGGACACAAAGGTACTAAATCTGTCGTGAGTTGAGACTGTCGATCGTAAGTCACAACCAAAGAACTCCTTAACAATGTGTGACTGGAAAATCTTACATAAAATCGCTGACTGACTACCCTGACATTCAGGGTACAAGCAAAGATTTCATGCACATTTAATTTCTTGGACAAACTATTCCTTCATGTTGACTAAATACACACTTGGTTTCACCAATTTAGACGTCTCAACAACACACACAGGTGTTTCCTGGGTTACAGATGAAGGTGCCATACACTTCGCAGGCTAGTAAATCAGGTCACGTCACCTCCACCCTGTAAATAAGTTACCCAGGCTCGAAACACATCAGGTTGCCATAGCTGTAAGAGCCTTAGATGCTTATTATACGCTAGGCCTAGATTCCATGTATACTCTTAGAGAAAATGGCACTAAACTGTATTTTTCCTCATCTCTTAGGTGCACCTTTTGTATCTTTAGTATGGATCTTTTACCTCGAAAGGTGCATGCAGTATACCTTTTAAAGCTTTACTATAAAAAGTAATTACGGTCCAACCGTGTAACTTATATCATTCTTAAAGGTATACTATATCGACATTTCCAGGTGAAACACAAAAGGTACAAAGTTAAGGGACAAGGAAAGGTATAAAAGTGTATTACCTTTTTTTTTTTTTTTTCGTGAAAGTGTAATAAGCGAGTTAAAAAAAAGTTGGCTGCCATGACTGAAGATTTATTATTAATAATATCATCATTATCAGAGTGTAATGAGGTGTCTGTATATTACATGAGCTGGGCCTATTCATTTAAAAGCAATAACTTTATAGAGCTTATGACAGGTAGCAGGTTGAATCCTGAACTGTGAGTGTTATTTCTGTTTGCATACTGCTTGATCACCAAACACCAGCAGCTATTACAGTATGCTGTGTGTATAAATGATGTGGTTTTAATATGAGAAAGTGACCCATTAGAAGTAGGCGGATGTAAATAGCTGTAAATTGTAATCAGAGTGTAATGAGAGCTTTTCACCACCAGCCCAAACATCAAGTTAAAGATAAAACACAGTGACCTCGGAGTGTTTCAGTTTTCCGGCCCACTGTGAACTCCATGAACTCCGTGTCTAATGCATAACGCTTCAACTGTAAAAGTGGCTATTTAAATAAAACAAATATACCTTCTCTCCGATTTGTAAAGCGGATACAGGGTCGTCAGATCCGTGATCCACTCCGCAACCTCCTCTCCTCAAATCTCCATCTAAGAGCAACAGCTCGCGGCAGCCATCTCACAAGACCTCTTCTAACCATTGATTTAAAAACAACAACAACTAAACCTTCTAACAGAGCTTAGCAGCAAGAAAATCCCCGCTGGAGAGATGTGTAAAGCTATTTACTGTCGTTGTGAATAATTGAAGAAGTTATCGTCCGTCCTCCGCCTCTTCAGCTCGGTTACAGGAGTTTGTGTTACATGACTCCACCTTTAACGAAAAGTTTCAAACTCGAAGCTCTTGGAGACCAGATGATTGATGTCAAGTTCAGCCAATAAAGTGTTCGAGTGGGCGGTCACGCAACCAATCAGAAAGAAGAACAGGAGGTTAGAAACCAGTTGTTTCCCGCCCACGACTCTAAGGTTTCAGTGATTAGCAAACTTGTTAACGTTCCAGAGCTCGGGGTTTAGATTTATGTTAGCTAGCGTTTGCAGCAACTCTCTGTCATTTAGGTAAATTTAATAATTATAGAACCAGAACATTGGGAATTGAGGCAAATGTAAGTTTATTTCACTTAGAAATTGACATTTTAGTGCACTGAGAAGAAGCCAAGGAACACGCAATATGTTTTCTTAGCTGTATGCTATCTGTAATCCCTTCATTTTTTTTTTTTTTTTGGCGTTTCGTAATTTTAGAAGTTCTCTCTCTGTTACTGCAGAGTGTGTTTTGTTCTCTACACGAAGGCTGAGAATTTCCCAAAGGAAATGGTCTACAGAGAACAATGAAAAAGGGGAATTTGTGGACCCTGTTCACTTTTTTTTCTGCAGAACAATTGAATGAAGACTCTATTTAGATGAGTGGGAGGAAGGAAATTACATGAGCTTTTATAAATCCCTCTTTTGCAAGCTACTCACACAACACAGACGAGTGTAGGTAAACAGGAACATGTACCATGGATGCACAATACTGACGAAATACCATGCTGTGATTATTCTACTACTGTATTATGTCTGCTCTATTGTGCTGTTGGACCTTTCCCAGCTCAGCAGTGATGCTAGCATAGTACTGGCATGTTAGAAGTTGTGGTGGTGATACACAAGTGAATCAGGTACACCTCAGTCATTAATGGGTTGAGAAACAGTCCACCACTAACAAACATCCAGACAAACAGCATGCTGTGGTCTGATACACTACTCCTACTACAGTAGCAGCCAACAAGTTTCTACTACCATGTCCTGAAAATGACGTCCGAGATTGATCAGGATCACAGAACACAATAAATCATTAAGAGATATAGGAATGCAGGAAGTCTCATTTACATATTGCCATCTTCTAAGTAAGGAATAAAACATGACACTGCATGCTGTTATAGGAAAATAATCAATAATGGGGTGGTGTGATACAACCTGCATGAAGCGTAGTTACTCTTACCACCCTGAAGATGATTCTTGTCCTATAATAGCAGGTCCTGAAGTGTTTTATTCCTCTGGTACCACAGTATTTCCCAATGATAACATTTGTTATTAATTAAACAATGAGACTTTTTTTTATTTGCTTTTAGTTCTATGTTTAGTTAATGTTGTGGATCATCTGCTAAACAAGTTATCACTGTTACTGCTTAGGTTTTAACTATATCTCCAACCGTTCCCTAACCAGCCTTTATCTTTTTCTCTCTCTTGAAGTTGATAAGACAGAAAAAAAAATGCAGATTGTCTTCTTACAGAGAAACTGCATAGCCTTCCATTCTGAAAACCTTTCCATGTTGAAAAAGAACAGCTTTACCTCGGACTGGTACAAAACGCTGACACTGAAAACTCCTTCCAAAAATACTAAATAAACATCTCCTCACAGAACACTTCATCATATCAGCAATTACGCATGTTTTTTAAAATCCTTTTATGTGAAGTGTCCACCATACAATTGCCTGTGTAAGTTGTTTACTATACTATAAAGGACAATGTATTACAATTAATTCAAATAATAATTATTTATTAGGGTATTAATATGAACTTTTCCACTAGAAAAGTTCCACTGCTGTCTGAGCCATGCTGTTGTAGAAAATTAATCAACAACTTCTGACCAATCAGAACTGAGCATTCATCAGCATTGTGGTAAAACATATTTATTTAGATAAAATATATGTATTGTGATAATTAACAAGCAACATATGTATCGCACACCCAAACAGGTAACCAACCACTTCCCCATTACCGGATGTTTTCCTTGACAGCATGAAGGCTTACCCTTGTTTTTTCCGTCCTGTGAATGGACATCCCAAAGGAAACAGACTGACTTTAAACAATGCCTATATGACTTAAGTAAGAAGTGTGAACCATACAACATATTCAGTGTGTGAATATGTCTTAACCAGAGTTCTCATGTTGGTGCCTCCACAGGGTGGTGACATATAATTCTAGTTTTTAACAATCATATCCAGATCCCATGATAAGCCTCTTTTCATCACCCTCAAAGTGGTGTATTGTGTACAAGGTGAAGAAATGAATTCTCAGAAATGAACACTCAATAGGTTCTGTGTGCAATATCATTGAGCCTGTGAGCTACACTGTTCAAATCAGATTGTTAGACCTGGATAATGCTGAATGAGGGAAGATTGCGAAATACAGTTCAGACTAACAGATATAAAACTTTATAAGCTTATTTAGACAACCAAATAGATGTTTATACCAACTGTTAGAAAAAGATGAATAGATGTATCTAATGCAGTATATAAGAGCGGTATTTTTATTTATTGTAATACTACATAGGAATTATTCTCATCTCTCATCCCAACTCTGCCTGTGACACACATGAAAGGAAGTTCAGGGTCAGAGCACATGGTTAGCCTTTTGGGTGGCCTTGGAGCACTTGGCCTTGCTTAAGAGTCCGATCAACAGTAAGACAGGATTTAAAACCTACTCATGGATATAGAGATACAGGAAAAAAGAGAATAAAAAAACCTGAAAATCTATTTGTAGCTAAGGACTGCCATCATCATTAGCTGGAGGAGTGTTAAACAGATTTATGGGTGCTCTTTCTTGAAAAAGAAGCTTCAGGATCATCATTATCACTTTGGGTGTGAAGATGAGAGCATGAAGTTGAAACTCTTGGCCGTCAGCTTCAACAGGCCACTTCTTCTTGCTCATTTTGCTCCTCATCCTTTTTTTACCGTGTCTGCCTTACAGCATGTTTCTCACCCGGTTGAACTCAGAACTCAGATCATCTGCACTAATGGATCTCTGCAAGAAGAGTTTCTCCTTTCTGCTATGGAAAGATACGAGAACAGACATATTTGTTGGTTGCTCCATGATGATGCAAAAATGAAAATATTGCAGGTGTAAATTTGTCCAGCAGATGGTGCTCTAGCTCTGAGCTAACTCGGTGAAATTCTAACTGAATTTTTATTTCCTTTGAATGCATGATTTTTAATATTGCTTTACTCATTATTACATACCCTTTGGAGGGTTTTTTCCCCTCTCAGTAGAACATTTTATGCAGGATGGAAACAACTTTGGACCTGGCTAAATTTGACACTGCATTGTTGTGTTGACCAAAAGAAGTAGAAGGAACTTGGGGCAGATCTTCTTCAAAGTTTCCTGATCTGCTCTCATCCCTTCCTGACTCTCAAAGCTGGTGGACCTGAGGTTAAAATCTTTAGACAGACTTGACATTTTCCTTAAATTCCTTAAATTCAAGGTAGAATTATGCTGTCAGTAAAAATCTCAGTGGTTGATTCTCTTGTCACATATCTTATGTGTTGCAGAGTTTAGTATTTTTCACACAGGTTTAATAAGCTAATAAGCTGTTGCAAGTTTCCTGGAAAGTGTAAAACACTAAAGAGTGAATGTAATTTCATTATCAACATGGCTATGATAAAATCCTTGACATTCTGATTGTGCCTCAATACTTATTTCTGCTGTAAAGGAGGTTCTCCACTGTGTGTTTCTTTAGGCTAAACCTCATCTTCCTCAATGCCATCATCACTAATATCATAATTAACAGCATATTGAGGGTCTCATTCAGAAAAAAAAAAAAAAACAAAGCTAATGATTGGCCCTAAAATTTGATTGGCAGTTACCATATTTAAATATGTGGCTTCCATAAACTGATCCCTTTACCTCACAGGTCAGATGATCCTGATTTATGCTGGCTGTAGTCATTGGGATGCTGAGATGTGAGAAGTGTAGCTTGTTCCCTGAAATAGAGAGGGAATAAAAAACAGTGCATTATGATTCCAATATCTAATGGGATTTTCTTTCAATATTAAATTTAAGGCACAGTTAGGAAATGTAATCCTCCCTTATGCAACAAATCCCAATAGTTTTTCCCCCCTGTATATTATTCAGTGACTGAGAATTATTATACATTTTAAGCCTTTGATCATGATTCGAAACAGCCAACATATCCTCAGTGTTCCCCTCACTATTATCACTAAGCAGGATGATGTTACTTTAAGTAAAGAGATAGTCTGGGAAGAACTTATTGCCAAGTACGATGGTATGTGGAGAGGAAAACAGCTTTAGGCAAATCTCATCATCACTATCCAGTAAGACTGTAGAGGTTCTGTTTTCACCAGAGCCACAGCACTCAGGGTCATCCAGCAAATTCAGCTGCTCTTGTGCAGGAAATGGAGCCTTCTAATGGATTTGTACTTCTAATGGTTTTTAGATAGAGGCTCAAAGCGTATTTTTTCCCCTGAGAGATGTAGAACATTAACATGCATGTACATTTTAGAAACAACATTGTGAAAAATAATGACATTATTTGAATGCATTTGTAATATTATTCTGCTTGGGAAGATTTCCATTTTGTAAAAACCATAGAAGGTTGAAATTGTGTGGCAACTTAATTCTTTCAGGTTCATTTTAATTATTAACCTACAGTAATGGTTTATTGTCTTAATTTTACTGGCTGAATATTAGTAGAATATTCTTGTCCTATTCACTTAGGAGTATTTTATTTTGTTAAGCCCTATTCAACACACAAACCCCAAGGTGTTCTTTTCAGTTTATAAATATATTCACTGCCTAGGGTATGGCATAATGGTGTGTCTAAGTTGTGCACTATTTGTCCAATAAAAAAATCATTTGAGACTCAGGAGATGCTTAAATATGAAAAAAGTGAACTTCAGTGAGCAGTGAAATTCATTTTGTCAGCTCTAGGATACAGTGAGACACACAGCTGAATTCTTTACTGTGCTGTAACTCAGGGCTATACAGCAGAGATTTACATTTGAGTCAGTTGCTGAAACAGTGACATGAAAAAATATTAATGCAAAAATACCTGTCATAATATAGACGGGGAAAAGCAATGCTGTAGAAGAGTTACTCCTTGCTGCTTTATCTCTCCCAATGCTGCTGTAAGTTATAGGTACATACCTCCATCTTGTGTACGGATGTCCGCTGTACAGGAGTAAATGGTTTTTATGTGGCTGAATCTTAAATGGCCTTCTAAGCTATGACACTGCATAGATTCAACAAAACATATTAAAAACCAGTTTTTACTATGTAGTGCGTATATAGGGTGAATAAAAAGCTATTTTGGATTAAGCTTAACTGTGTGTTAAGTTAAGGGTTAAATAAAAATGTTGTAAAAATTATTCTCCAGGAACTCTATTTTCTATTTTTAACTTAATACAAAAAAAAAAATGATGCATTATAATCATAGAGAACTGATGACAATTTCTCATTTCTTATTTTCTCACAGTTAGACTGTATATGATTTCTTCACCATTGTCTCAGCCAACTGTTTTTTGGCTACTGGTCTGCTCTTGATATGTAGAGGTTGACATTAATGAAAAGTTTTTCTCAGTGGTAGGAAAAGACATCATCTCCTCTGGAGTCTGGAAGCTGCAGATAAAAATCTTGATGCACTTGAATGTGTTTCCTGAACCTATTAAGCAAATCAACTTTAAAAAACAAAACTATTATTCAAACAGTTTGTGTTTGCAACATCAGGACGTTTGTCCACTTCATGCTTAAAGCTTTCACTTAGTTGGTGGTGATGCTGATAACAGGAAATCTAGTCCCTTAAATGGCAAAGTTGATCTTGTTTCAGTCATAATCCAACCCTCTTGCTGATCTCTCCCTCTCACTCTCTCTTTCTGTAAGGAGGTGACTGCAAAGATACTGAGTTGTTGAGGAAGATGATGAGATAAATAGGTTTGTTTAGCGAACCTTACATTGAAAAATGTATTATTTATAGAAATTCTACATTTTCAGTCACAAAAGAAGATATAGGTAATCATCTGTGAGATAAGTGCTTTTTCACTGATTCATTAGAAGACCCTTTCTTTTGGGATGAAGATAGCATTTCAAGTTCCATATTTCTCATTTTCATATTATATTAATATATTAACACTAAAATTTGTAAAGATTCTATTAAGCAACACATGGCAGAGGTGGACAAATTATAAATTTATAGTTAGTCCACCGGGCAAGTGGAAGCTCCAGTGTGCTGCCCAGTCTCATGTTGTGGATGCCTGGAAACCTAATTGACAGCTAAAGAGTGGTAGCTAACATAATAACATATGCAAACTACTTAAGTACATTAATACAGACAAAGGGAAAATAAACAAGCATAAATTTCAGTCCTCTTTCTTCTGTTTTGTGTTTGCGCCCTTGACCAAAGTCACTGGTGAATGTCTCAGCTATGAGATATGAAGCTGTCTGGTTAGTGTCTTTAATTTCTCTCAATATGTTTAACTGTGAGGTGATGTGTTAAACCTCACAGAAGAGTAATGACGGCTTTGCCATGCACTTTATTTTGCTTGGTTTCTTCAGTGTTTCCACATAGATGTATCTTCCTGATTCTGAAAAGATTGCCTGTTGTCTATGCTAATTAGTCTACCTAGTAAAAAAGTTCTACTGTCAGCTATATTGCACTTTGTCTGGTGTGTGTAGTGCAGCATGCAGTTTTCCTTGAACATTTTCCATACAGCTATTAGGGTGTTTTAATTGGTAAATTTTTTTATTTGGACAATAGATTTCACAGTACAGGGTACAATAGATTTTACAGTCCACACAATGCCAGCTCAGCAGAGTGATCTTTAAGCAGAAGTTTAATTAATTTAAGTTGGTTTTCAAGGTATCATTTTTTAAAAAATAATTTCCATTTGATCTTTGGATTTGAACCAATCATTCAAAGGGATGGATGGCAATGGATGGCAATCAATATATTTGTGTAATCGTTGATTAGTACACCAAGGTAGCTTGTAGAGTGTCAAACAAGATGGCATTAAAAGTGGCTGACTGCACTGCTACTTGACAAGTTAAATAGATTTTAAGCCCCCAAACAATTCCTATGGATCATGGTAGAGTGTGGGTCAATCAGGTTTGTTCAATGTACCTATTTAAAAAAAAAAAAAGTTTCATGAAATCCTCATCTGCGAAATGAATCACCTATACACAATAACAAATCAAATGTATTAAAAAAAGTTTAACAGAAACTTTAGTGATTAGAGTAGAGAGCTTTATTATCATACTAGCCATATACAAGTATATATAGTATAAAATAGTGCAACATTACAGAAAGTGACAACAGTGACTCACTTGACAACATGTAGTGCAAAATTAGGAAGTTGCAGTGCACAATGGACATCAGAGTACAAGACGATAAATAAATGGTGTACAAGCTGTAGACCTGATACAATGAGGACAACAGAAAACCACTGTAACAGTGTGGACCATGGACTGGAATGGTGTATGCTGAGTAAAGCCTTATCACCATAACTAGCACTCATAGAAGTGTTCAGAGTAGTGACTATTGTGCTATCCTGTATGACAGGTAATACTGGTGTAAGTGCTCAGTGCATAATGACATTCCTGATTATGTTTCTATGAATGGAATAGAAAGTGATCTGAAAGACCCACACTTACGCAGCCTCTTCTACACAAGGGACCTGGACAAGATACAATACCAAATGGGTGTAGCATAGTTACAAAGAAAACTTAGTATAAATACCTGAGTGGGGAGTGAGAGGGACCGATTAGAGAAATGCTTTCAACAGAGATCAGCACACAGGTTGGCCTTGCTTCTGCTCTACTACAAGATACAAATGTGTGCAGCTTAGATTCTGAAGAAACACCTAGGCAGACCCAAGTGGAATAAAATTAAAGCACAGCCATCTACCTATCAGGGCACATCAGATGGTTTCAGAGTGACTTTGATGGATAAAAAAAACTTCATCCTTGTATTAACTCGGAGATAAATTCAATAAGATGTGCTGATATTAGAAAATTCTCCAATTATCAGGACAATGGGCTAAATACATGAGCAGAACCATGTGCCATACACAACAGGGAAAATACTAAAGTATTTATTATTCTTGCACTGTAAGATAAATATCTCCAAAATCCATGTTCTTTGCACATATTTTTTGCTTGCACAACACCCACACCCCCCTACATTCCTGTCAATATACTCGTATTACCCCATATTTATAAATATTTATTTATTATTTATGTTAGCAATTTCACTGCAACTACCTCAGCCTGATGTTGCAGCGCATTGTATTGCACATACAACTGCACATATCTGCACTTTATTCCAAATATAATCCATACTGTTGCTGCCATCTATCTTTCATATCCCTTATATTTTTAGTTTTCTAATTTCATACAAGTAAATTCTGGTTTATGTAAATTTAATTTTTATGTCACAGACAGTCATTAAAAAGCATTTCACTACACTTTGTACTGTGTATGGTTGTGTGTGACCAATAAAATATGATTTGATTTAATATTGCTACAATGGATATACAAAGTCTAAACACCCCTGTAAAAATAAAGACCAGCTGTTTCTGTAGGATTTTCTTGACTTCTTGGCTGACATTCTTGGTTTCACCTGACTCCTGAAGCCATGGTCCGCAAAGAGCTTACAAAGCCTGTACAGTATCTTTCTTGTTGAAAGGTATCAATTAAGAGAGGGGTATAAAAGAATTTCCAAAACATTAGATGTACCACGGAACACCATGAAGGCCATCATCAACATGTTGAGAAAATGGAGCACTGCAGTGACATTAGCAACAACAGGACGTCCCTCCAAAATTTATAGGACCAGACAAAAACTTACCAGGGAGGCTGCCAAGAGACCAACGGCAACATTAAAGGAGCTGCAGGAATATCTGACAAGTACTGATTACTCTCTGCATGTGACAACAATCTCTCATATTCTTCACATGTCTGGGCTATGGGGTAGCGTGGCTTGTTGGAAGCCCTTTCTCACAAAAAAACATCCAAGCCCAACTAAATCACCCCACACCATGCAGCAAAATGTGTTATGGTCTGATGAGACACAATTACAATAATTCATAATTCTAAAAGGTGAAAAAAAATTACATCACTGAAAGAACACCATACTCAAGGTGCTTTATGACTGCTTTTCTTCAGCCAGAACTGGGGCTTTTATCAAGGTGGAGGGAATCATTAATTGCTACAAATACCAGTCAATTTTAGTAGAAAACATTTAGGCGTCTGCTAGTAAGATGAAGATGAAAAGGAATTTTACCTTTCAGTATGACAGTGACCCAAGGCATACATCCAAATCAACACAGGAATGGCTTATCTAAAAGTAGATCAATGTTTCTGAATGGTCTAGCCAGAGCCCAGCCCTGAATCCAACTAAGAATCTGTGGAGTGACCTGAAGTGGGCTGTGCACAGGAGATGCCCTCATAATATGACGGTTCTAGAATGTGCTTGCGAGAAAGAGTGGGAAAATATTGCCAAGTCAAGATGTGCCATGCTGATGGACTCTTACTCAAAAAGACTCAGTGTGTAATAAAATCAAAAGATGCTTCAAAAAATTATTAGTTTAGGGACGTGCACACTTACACAATTAGGTTATTGTAAGTTTTTTATTTTCCTTTTTTCCCTAAAAAGGTTTCTGATTGTTTTTCACTTTATTTTGTATACTTTGCAATTTCACATTAATGGTGGGGAAAGATCTGACATGATTTATCCTAGTTTCATAGTTTTAGTTCATAAAAACCTACCAATTTAAGAGAAGTGTGTAGACTTTTTATATCCACTGTATTTATATCTTTGGCTCAGGGCTAAATATTGTTACATTGATAAGGAGGCGGTCTGATCACCATATAATCGTGGTCAACTCCAGTAAGCCTCTGCCCAGAACCGAGAGTACTGACTCGGTAACGGCGGCCGTGGATAAACTTCTGATCAGGTGATCTGGCGGTCGGACATGCCGCGACTACAACATAGCCAGGTCTGATGGTCTGGATTGTCGCCCCGTTTCGGTACTGTGGCTGCGAGAGGACTGTGGTAGATAATATTCCCTCTTCCCTCCTGTGTGGAAGATGGTATAATGTCCAGATTTCGTTTTCGGTGTCTTCTTCCTCCTCTGAAGGTGTTGAGCTGACTCTGATAGCCTGGATTGGTCCTGGTCTCTGTGATTTAGTACCTAAAAATCCAAAGGAAGAAACAGTGAATCTCATATATATAAATGATGTAAAACATCTGACATTACATGGCTTATTGACTGTGTATATTTAAAATTGTGTATTACCTATTTGAGGAAGAAATGTTATTTTCTCCGTTGACCTCAGTGGTCCTGGTTTTCTCAGATCGTGACTGTCTGGCCTTCCTCTGTGTGATGATGGTATTGGAGGCAATTTTGCGTCTTCCTTTGACTTTCCTGATTTTGTTACAGTTACATTTTCTGCCCTTCCTAGAAATGATTCCTTTGCTGCCGTCTGTCTTTTGGGTAGCAAACGGCATGGCTTTCCAGGTGCAGAGGACATTGCTGAAATCTTATTCAGGGGAGGAAGAATCTTCTCCGGAGCCTTAGAAGACATTCTGCTTGAATGTTGTGACAGCTGCCTCATTTCCTTTTCCATGTACAGTGCTTTTGCTATAATAAATGCACAAATGGTAAATGGGCAAAATTATTGCCAATGAGCCAAACTACTGAAACATCTTCATCTTGTGGCAACAGCACCCATACCTTTTCTGTAATCATCTGAGAGAAACTCTACAGAGGAAGGGCTTCCTGCATACAGAAAGGAATGCAGCTTAGAAAATAACTCTTACTCAACCAGTGCATGTTCTCAACATCAGTGTATTTGCCCAGTTGGATACATTTATGCTGAAAAGCTTTCACTTACTTGGATAAGATGGTGATGGTGATGATGATGGTGACAGTCTCTTTGAAGGCAACGTTGTTCTTGTTTCAGTCTCAATCTCCTCAGAAGAACTCTTTGGAGATGGCGCTTGGTCAGATTGCACTTCAGACTGAGTTTCTGAGCTTGAGCATCTTGCAGTAAATCCTCTCTTTGAAGTTTGTTCATTGGCAAGATACTTGTCTGGAGAAAGATGAGTTACTATAGACTTCCTGTCAGCTCAGACCAATCTGGTTATTCTCCTCTGATCTCTCATCAACAACAAGGTGTTTCAGCCTGCAGACCCTCCACTCACAGGATGTTTTTTGTTTTTCGCACCATTCTGTGTAAACTCTAGAGACTGTTGTGTGTGAAATTCCCAGGAGATCAGCAGTTTCTGAAATACTCAAACCAGCCCATGGCACCAAAGACCATGCCACGGTTAAAGTCACAGAGATCACATTTTTTGCTCATTCTGATGTTTGATGTGAACATTTACTGGAGATCTTGACCTGTATCTGCATGATTTTATGAATTGTGCTGCTGCCACATGATTGGCTGATTGTACAGGTGTCCCTCATAAAGTGGACTGTGGGTGTATATTAGCAGTAGGGGAATATTTGGGATTCAGAAAGTGACAATTCTGATTGTGCTCTTGGCATGATAGAACATGATCCGTAACCAAATATTGCTCTGCAACTTATCTATACAATGCAATTGAAGTTTTATTCAGTATATACTATAGTGTTATGAAGATGTGCTTAATGAAACGAATTATTCTCTTACTAATATACAGAAACTATATTACTAAGCCATTAGACTTATTTTATCAAGCTGTCCTTCTTGGTAATTTACCTTCGCCCAGTAGTGTTTCCTGTAGGAGCTTGACATCAGGAACGTATTCAGGCGGTGTGAGACTGACTTCACTGGAGTGAGTTCTGTCTACACCATTCGATGATTCTTCATTGCTCAGTAAAGCATCTTCTGAAAAACAATCATTGAGCACTAGTACTGCCTGTTACTTCTTTTACTTGGTCACGTGTTGGCTATTGGTAACTGATGGCATTTTGTCTGTGATTGTCTATTTACAGCTACTAGTCACTATAATTAAACACCACTAAGTTCAATAAAGCTATCTGTCTGTGAAATGTACGTTTGTCCAGTGGCGCTTCCTGTAGTGTTCTGATTTTTGAAGCTGCTGCTGATCTTCTCTTTGGTAGTGATGGCAGCATAGATAGATGTTTAACTGCAGTGATAGGAGAGGATATATCCTTAACCATGCTGATGTTTGATAATACAGCAATATGCTCTGAAAATCTGGAGCAATTCAGCAGTTTCTCTTTGTTCCACAAACAGAGAAGGTTCATAGATATAGGCCCAGACTGATGTGTGGTCCACAACCATTATAATATTGAAACCATAATATCACCAATATCCAATATTTAAATGATTTTGAAACTCTTCTTGATGTATAAATAAATTAAAGAACTGTATGTTGTTTATCTTGAACAGTACTATCATAGCTCTCACCTTGACTGGTTGAGAAGAGGTTTGGGGAAGACTTCTCACTTTCCTTTCCTATATCGCTAGCTTCTTCACTCTTCATACACTTCCTCTTTTTAGATGATCTTTTTAAGATTGCTTCTGAGAATCCAGTTGATTTTTTAAAAATGAATTTCTGTTTTATTCTGTTTAAGCTCTACTTTGGTTTTAAGAAGACCAATTTTTTTAAAAAAATATGAAAAAATCAGGAATACATTTTTAAAATATGGCTTGTCATGAAACTCACCTCTCCTAGTTTGAAATCTAATCATGACTTCTTTCAGGTCCAGTGATGGGTTTTCTGAGGAATCAAAACCAGGGAGATTGTTCATGTTAACTTACTTTTTTTTTTGATTGTCAAATACAACAGAAATGATTGTATGTTTTTATTTATTACAATAGAGGATGGCCATTTAAGGAAAAAATGTCTATATTTCTTTTACTCACACATCTTTGAAAGGGGACATTTATCTGTTTTTAAGAGTATACACTCACAGAGCGCTTTATTAATAACACTATACTAATACTGGGTAGGGCATCCTTTTGCTCTCAAACCAGCCTCAATTCTTCTGGCATGGATTCTACAAGATGTTGGAAATATTCATTTGAGATTCTGGTCCATGTTGACATGACTGCTTCATGCAATTCCTGCAGATTTTTTAGGTGCACTTTCATGCTGTGAATCTCCCGTTTTACCACATCCCAGAGATGTTCTATTGGATTCTGGTGACTGGGAAGACCACTTTCCCCATTCTGATGGTTGATGTGAACATCACCTGTACCAGCATGAGTTTATGCATTGCACTGCTACCCCATGACTGGCTGATTAGATAACTGCATGAATGAATAGGTGTACAGGTGTTCCTAATAAAGTGTCCAGGGAGTATATTTGGCTTATGAAGTATAACTAGTAGTTTATGGGTTAAGTATCACAGCTGTCTGTCAGCACAGCTGTCTGTCAGCCAGTCAGCCTTACAGTACAGACTGAGGCTTTTCCAACATCAGCTCAACATTAGCAGTGTTGCTAGCTGCTGCTAGCTAGCTACTAGCTAACTCTCACTGAAGACAGTGACATGTTGTGATCGTACATGCTGCAATTACCACAAAGCCACAAAGAAAGCTTTTCTTCACACACCAGCCATCCGAATCCCACTAACATTACAATCTGAACATAATCTGACGGTACGAATGCTGCTGTTCATGTAAAGTGCTGAAGGTTCTGCCTAGAGGAGAAAAACAAACAGTTAAACAACTCACGGTTTCTGTACACGAGCAGCTCAGCCGTGTAATCAGCGAAGAACCGGCGGATGTTTTCCGCTCGCTCGATTAACAGCGCCCTGCTCAGGCATTCCAGCAACGTCTTCAGGCCATAGGGCAATATCACCGTCGGCCATGGGTCACACGCTTCACTTTTATCAGCCATCCGTTTCTCAGAAAGCACAATTGTATTAATCACTGCAGTAAAGCGACAGAATAGACGCTTGACCAAAAATGACTAAAGTGATAACGTTCTAAAGGAAAACACTGTTGCGTCATAATAGACAGGCTACGTCATAGTTAACTGAGTAACAATCAAAGCAGCCAATAGCACAGCTCCTGAAAACCCATACTGAAACTATCTCAGACAAGTTCTTCACTAAAGCGTTTTCTAAAGTATCATTATTATTATTATTATTATTATTATTATTATTATTATTATTATTATTATTTATAAAGAGATTCTTCTTCTTCATCTTCTTCATCTTCTTCTTCTTCTTCTTCTTCACAACAACAACAACAACAACAACAACAACAACAACTATTATTATTATTATTATTATTATTATTATTATTATTATTTATAAAGAGATTCTTCTTCTTCTTCATCTTCTTCATCTTCTTCTTCTTCTTCACAACAACAACAACAACAACAACTATTATTATTATTATTATTATTTATAAAGAGTTTCTTCTTCTTCTTCTTCACCACCACCACAACAACAACAATATTATTATTATTATTATTATTATTATTATTATTATTATTATTATTATTATTGCACCCAGTGCTACCATGATTGATTGGCTCCTGATCTACAGCGGCCCTGATCAGGATAAAGCAGTCAATGAAGATGAATGAATAAACACACACGCGCACACACGCACACACACACAATCTAAATTTATATCCAGTTTTCTGTAAGCCTGCAGTGTGACAATATTCATTGTTAAAAGCACTATAAATAAAATTGTATATAATTTTATAATGGCTTAATACTTTCAGCATAATAATGTTCCATTTTTCAAAGCACAAGTCATCTCAAACTGGTTCCATAAACATGACAATGAGTTCAATGGAATTCATTGACCTCCTCAGTCACCAGATCTGACTCCAATAGAGCATCTTTGGGATGTGGTACAATGGGTGAGTCAGAGCATAAATGTACAGCTGACAAATCTCAAGCAATTATGTGATGCAGTTATGTCAACATGGACCAGAATTGTAAAGGAATGTTTCTATCGTGTTGTGCAATCCATCCATTCATCCATTTTCTGTTCTGCTTACAGTACACAGGGTCGCAGAGGAGCTTGGAGCCTATCCCAGGGAACTTGGGACACAAGGCGTTGGACACCCTGGACAGGGTGCCAATCCATCGCAGGTCACAATCACACACACACTCACACACCCATTCACATACTACCGACAGTCAGCCTACACCGCATGTCTTTGGACTGGGGGAGGAAACCAGAGTACCCAGAGGAAACCCCCGAAGCACAGGGAGAGCATGCAATCTCTGCGCACACAGGGCTGAGATGGGATTCAATAAGCCACTGAGCCCCTCCTTGTGCAATCCATGCCATGATTTTTTTTTTTTCCAAGATTTGAGGCTGTTCTGAGAGCAAAAGAGAATCCTACCCCATATTCATATGGTGTTCCTAATAAAGTGGCTAGTGATTGTGCATTTATTCAGTTTTTGCTAAATTATATTAATCTAGGTGCACAGTCTATGGAAATTGTACAATAAGGCACTACAATTGGGGGGTAATTTTTTTTTGTCCAGGGTGTTTAGTTCTACATCCAGCATCACTGTAGCTATGTATGTTTTTATAGCATATTGCTTGCTTGTCAGTGCAGTAGCCTCATAGTAACATTGTTATCAATAATTATGATGCTCACATGTTAATGATTGACCAATTCTGCTGCTTAATTACTAAAAATGTCTTTCCTATTATACCAACCAGAAGCAAAACAGTGTGCCACTTGATTTGAAAGCACAGGCTGAATGGCTGAAGTCATGACAGTAATCAGGTGTTGGAATAAATTGACAGGATAACATGCATTTGTTCTTATTAATTTATTTGTTGTATTTTTACATTTCATCCAGTTTAAGGAAGAAAACACAGACAAGATATACAGTTCCTGTAACAATGCTGAATTCTTTCTGATGTGAATAATTAGCCCCTGAGACTCTGAGGACTTAATGGACAAAGCCCCAAAATCTGATTCCTCTACTGCATCTATGGCCCAGAATTTCTATTGCTGGATTTTGGATATCTCTGACATAGTCCCAAAATAGACATTTACAAGAACTTTCAGAAATATGTTGTAAATATATAGAAAACTGGGGGAATATGGTGGAGTTGTATATGGAATGTAAAAGAGATAAAAGTCTTTAATGCTGAATTTGAATGTTTAACAACAGCAGTGACATTTCAAACTTTTTGCTGTATAGATATTCCAAGCACCTGCTTAATCCCTTTTTTTAGTGAAATATGAGCCTGTGGCATGAAAGCTGGACTGGTTCTGAACCCTACATGCAGTAGCTAGTACATTCTCAGATTCTGAGAGAAATCAAAGTTATAGATGTTACAAAGTTGATGACCATGATGTGTAAAGGTATTAAGAACACATTTTAATTCAGAGACAACTGGCAGAAATGCCACTCATACACACTTCACTGTCTCAGTGACATTACAGTACAGAATGTTAGTTATGGTTATGCATATAAGATTAACATAGTAACACAATACCTGGGTACTTAACAGTAAATCACACAAATTATCAGTACAGATGTGAGATTCTGACTTATTTTGCACGCGATCAAAATATTTGAAATGTACATATTTGCCATATTTGAAGGTAAGCACTGCCGAAGAAGAAGGAAAAAAATCACACTTCCTCCTCCATATTTCAAATTGCAAATGATGGTGAATGAAACAAAACCTTGCTCAAAGAAATACAAGTCATTAGCACGGTAACAAGATCAAAGTAAAAAAGTAAGCAGTCTCAGTTTTTGGGTACAAATGCTCATCACTTGCAAGGTATGTCTTTTGTATCTTTACCTACAGGATCATAATTATAAAAGAATTTCATTAAGGTACATAAGGTACAATGTTGTACCTTTGGGAGCGTGTATTTGTACTTTGGGAAACTTAAATATACCTGTACAGTCACCTTTGAAATTGAATTAAATTTTTTTTTGTAATAGATGAAATGAAAAAGAAGTGAGAAATAGCTAAAGAGGCATATATTCCAACCTACACTCTTATAAAAATGGTTCTTCAAGAGTTGTTTGGATATTTAAGGGTTCTTAGCCTTAGCGTTCTAGTTTGCAAGCCTGATAGGAAATGCTCTGTTGTAGCATTTACATAGAACCTTTAAAAATCCCCAGAGGGACGACCAAGGAACCCATTAGGGTTCCAGATTTGACCTTTTTTCTAAAAGTATAAACAAGGTAGATGTATCAGTGGTCAAAACCAGTGCGAGTTTAGAGGTTGTCCTTCATGTAAAGTTTAGATCTAATTCTCTATCTAGCAGATAAATGTCTTCAGAAAACTTGGATAAGTTGAGGATGATATGTTTTAATGGAAATAAACTTCACTGGAAGGTACAACACTATGAGGAAATCTATCTGAACATATTTAATCATATGAAAATAATTGTAGTGTTTCAGTCTAGGCAGCATATGCAGCGATTATTACTCATGCAACTGGAGTGGAGTAACAGGCTGATTATCTAATGCTTCAATAGTACGTCATCTAACAAACCAGATTAAATCATCTTAATGTAATAGCAGCTTTTAAATGAGTTTTAGAGGTTCAGAAATGTTCAAGAAACCTGTATAGATCTCTAGAGCAAGGGTTCTCTCATCTTTTTCAGCCAGGGAGTCTTTCCAGTGTAAAAAATAATGTCACTGCAGAAATGAGGTATTTTATGATCTATCATTGAAATATTAAGCACATTCGATACCTCAATCAATCAATCATTCAATTAATAATCAAACCATTATTAACAGCTCTAGCTTGACAAAAATAGTATTTAGATTTGAGTTGACATTATGTTTTTATGCATTTTAAGTGCATAGTTTAAAAAAGTGGCCAGTTAATTAGGCTCATAACTGAATAACATCTTTGATAATAGTCTATATGGATTTCTACCACTTTACCCTCATTAAAAAAAGGAATAAAATAACTGCCCCCCTGGCTGTATGTCATGAACCCCACCCCTATTTCAGAACTCTATAGCAGTGCAGAAATTTAGTAAATGTACATAATGTCTTAAGGTCACCACTAGTAATGATATAACAACAAAAGCTAACTGTTACAAACACTTTCACCAGGTTCTATGAGCAATCTTAAAAATCCAAAACCAACAGCAGTGAAACCAGGTGGTTTTATCAGTTCTATCAGTATAATGCATATTAGCTGTAGTTGCAGTGGATTTATCAAAATATTAAGGACAATTTTAAAAGGTGAGATAGCAATCTGATTTAGTGATATCTCTCTTTTCATGCACTGAATCATTTAAATACAGTCAATAATCTGAAGAAGGTTATATTTTTATTATGTATCTTACTGTATGCCTCATGATCAAGACCAAGACAATTAATATGCCTGAGTAAATGACACTATCCATGTGTGATAATTTCCCTGAATAATCACGGCTGATTTCGGGATCATGGTCTGCCTCTCCTGTACTGACAGTGACAAACTGACTCAGATAGAAATTCTAATTTTTGCACACCTCACACTTGTGATGGAGTGATGGGAAATTAATAGGATTACAGATTTTAGACTATTTAACTGCATATGCATATCTCTGCAATGCAGACAACACATGCAACAAGTATCACTTGGTGCATCAAAGAAACATTAATTAGTGAAGTGTTGCTGAGTTAGCAATGTCTGATAGGTTTATGTCTGTAAACTTATCACAAAGGCTCTAAAGCAGGAATCGTCAAATGCTTGACCCAGCAAAGTGTTTCAGCAGATTGAAGAAAAAAAAAATAAAAAATCTGGCCGTGGTTCAGTGACTCCAGTTTCATTTACCCACTCTGGTCTGATTAGAGAAGTGACTACATGACTTCATGAGGCAAACAGAATGTTTAAAGATGACTGGATAGAGAAGTATGCATTTATTCTTTACTTCAACATATATACTTCTCATCTGTTCAGAATCCACAGCACTAGTTAAAATGGTAATGTGAAGCGCCACTGTGAAAACATAATGACTTGAAATTGCCTTATTTATATCCATAAACTAATCATTAACGGTTAAGCATTAAAAGGTAACTGTTGTCATTCAGTCATGTTAGTCACTTATCTGCACCTTTGTAAGCAATTTTATACAGCTGAACCTTCACAAATTTTAGTTGAATACCACTGAATATCCCTAAACTCAAATACGTGATTTTTTAAATGGTTAACTCTTCTTCGATGGTCAATTTTGATACTACAGATTGGTCTTTGGTTCAAATTTGTGAACACAATGCTAAATCTACACTTTCCAATTTAAATTTACTTCTAAACTAGTAAAACTAATTTACTGAGTGTAAGAGTTGCTGGCTTTAAACCTGTTGCACCTGACATGCCGATTTTCATAGGAAACAGGATTTTTTAATTGCAGAACCTGCATGCTCAGATAACCAGCTGAAAATTATTAAGAATATACGTATGGGTCTGTGACACTGAAATCCCTTTTGAGAAATGTGAGATTGTTTACTAGCAGGTAACTAGCTGCTGAACTATTTGGCTTGGCAGATGAACATGGAGACCTTTATCCATATTCATAAATCCCAGTAACTATAAAGTAAAGATGAAGTATTGCTCTTGAGCCATTTTAGTAGTTATCTGGGCATTAAAACATATTAAACAATTTATTATTCCAGTGATTATTTGTTACTATAGATCATATGCAGATAATGTAAAAAATGCAAAGTTAATGGGTAAATTCATTCAGTTCTATTTCATTCAGTGGGTATATGCTTATTAGAGAAACATTTGCAATGTGATAGAGGCCTTAGTCAGAATACTGCCATCCTCTGACATTAATGTGTGTGTAAATATAGTAATAGTGTTAGGTAGTGTTAGGTAGGTAGTGTTAATCTACTATCATTCTCATGACACTCATTCTTAAATTATCATAAATTTTAAAATGATAAAGCCACCCAAATTCAGAAAATTTTCTGACACCTTTCCAAGATGTTCTGAAAACCCAACACATACTGAAAGCCAGAAAAGACAAAACATTCAGAAACAGAAACATTCATCAGTGTAATGGGTCAGCTACCTTTAAGTGAACTCTAAACTGTGGCAATATACTCTACTTTAAGCATAATCTACTACATGAAAACAAGAAACACTACTGGTGATCAACCTAGCCACCTAGAAAATAATTTGTCATCATTTTGGTTTTCACTAAAAAAAAGAAAGGGAAAAAAAATCATTATAATGGCTCGCATTTTAAAAGGTGCCAAACAGGACTGGTCCCTGTATAATGCACTTCCTGGATCGGTTGGGGTCACAGAGGAACCACTTCCTTCACAGAGGCGAGGGCTGTGTGGATTCGCACGTGCAGTCTGTTCTCAAAGTCATATCCTGCACAGTTCTCCTGCAAACATACACACACTCACTACTTCAGCTCTCTTTACAGTGAAATGAACTTAGTGAAGTGCAAACAGCTATATACACTCATTGTCCACTTTATTAGGAACACCTGTACACCTACACATTCACACATGCATTTATCCAGTCAGCCAATCATGTGGCAGCAGCGCAATGTAATAAATCATGCAGATACAGGTCAAGAGCTTCGGTTTATGTTCACATCAAACATCAGAATGAGGAAAAAGTGTGATCTCTGTGACTTTGATCGTGGTATGGTTGTTGGTGCCAACTGGCTGGTTTGAGTATTTCATTAAACTACTGATCTCCTGGGATTTTCACACACAACAGTCTCTGGAGTTTACACAGAATGGTGTGAAGAACAAAAAACACTGAGTGAGCAACAGTTCTGTGGGTAGAAATGCCTTGCTGATAAGAGGAAGCAAGGAAAGTTAATGTAACTTTTATAATCAGTCAATTTACTCAATTTACTACCATGGAGAGCAGAAAAGCAAATCAGCTTGCACAAAACATTGAACCTTGAGGTGGATGAACTAAAACAGAAGATCACATTGGATTCCACTCCTGTCAGCCAAGAACAGGAATCTGAGACTATCATGGGTAGAGACTCACAGAAATTAAACAGTTGAAGATTACAAAAAAAAAAATCACCTGGTCTTTTTCCAGTTTTCAGCTGTCCAGTTTTGGTGAGCCTGTGCTTTTCTGCTCACCACAATTGTAAAGAATGCTTATTTGAGTTATTATAGTCTGATCATTCTCCTCTGATCTCTCTCATCAACAAAGTGTTTCAGCCTCTAGATCCTCCACTTTTTCTGCACCATTCTGTGTAAAATCTAGAGACTGTTGTGTGTGAAATTTCCAGGAGATCTGTAGTTTCTTAAATACCAACAACCATGCCACAGTTAAATTCACAGAGATCACATTTTTTTTTACCTTTAATGTGAACATTAGCTGAAACGCTTGACATGTATCTGCATGATGTTATGCATTGTGCCGCTGCCACATGATTGAGTGATTGGATAACTGCATAAATAAGTAGGTGTTCCTATTAATGCGGACAGTGAGTGTACAAAAATAACAAACCTATGCTTATATTAACTTGTATGGCTTTTTTTAGAATATAACTGAAAATCATTTTACTATACTTAAGTTGTGACATGTTAAATGTACCTTATTGTATAATAATAGTGTTTGAGACTTCCTGTATACTTTCTCATTTCACCAAATGCCATTCCAGCTCTACTGATCATTTTTGTTTTAATTTATTCACACCTGTTATTCAGAATTAGTCTCATTATGTCCTTGGGGGAACTTTTGGAATATAGCTGCCATTTTGTTTCATTTTGTGAAATCCATCTGTATGTCCTAGTCCTTAAATCCCGTTTTCTTGTTGTAGTTGTAGTGTCTGATATTTTCTGTTCCGACCTTTGTCAGGCAGTTTGGATTTTGAGAATTGATTTGCCTGTGCTTTGACCCCATCCATGGGCTTTAACAATAATTTGATCTTTTAATATCGATTTCTAAGATCTATTAATATCAATCTTCAACCGTCTAAGCACCTCCTCTAGTGACAGTCGCAGACAGTGCTTCTCGCCTGGTCACAGCCTCAGTTCACAGAGATTCTATCACAGAATCCTTCTGTTTGCCTTTTGCTTTGCTTCCTGTTTACTTCCTGCTTTTTTATACTGCCTTGACCTTTGCTGTGTCCAAAAACACTCCCTCACTCACTCGTTCACTATATAGATCGTTCTATATAGAGCACTATGTAGGACCACGGACTGAATCAAGACAACACTGACTTGTGAGTGCTCCAGAAACACTGTCATTACATAAACAATTAAAACATTAAACATTACAAAACCACAAAAATACAGAACCACAAAAAAATTCTGAAACCACAGAAATACAGAAGTATAAACCTGGTGCTAATCCTTTGGATTATAAAAATTAATCTGTCTGTCTGCATCATGCCTGGCTGTGACTTCCACAATAATTTTGTGGAAAACTCCTAAAACCCTCTGTTAAAAGACTCCTTATACTGAACCCCCTCTGGTTCCCGTACATTACAGACTGTTAGTGTGTGTATGCTGTAAAACACTATGCTAAGCTCAAGTGTACATATTTCCTACCTTTGCCTGAAGCAGCAATGACCTTCCTTTACTCAAAGTCTACAAGCAAACAGAAAAATGAGAATTATTTACTGGAATTTACAATGTTACCAGCACATTTGTTATATCATATTTGTGGCATGGAATATATAATTTAAACATTATATGGCATGAAATGTATTAATAGATTGTCTAGGCAGAGTAGCAATGTCTTATAAATGGGTCAAATAATATACACTTTATTCAAATGCAATTATAAAAAGGATGTGAAAACTGTTTAAATTTACTGCATATACTGGGACTATAACAATAATCACCAATGTGACTTCCATCATGATGAATCGCTTGTATACTTTTATACACTTTTTACACATTTTATAATCTATGTACTTATATGCAAATTCAGGACATTACATAACATTTTTTTTTTAATGTTCCCAGGACATCATGCTACAGGTGTCTTGATACAAACATAAAAGGTCATTTAGAATCTCACAAAATGAATCAATTCTATATGCTGGTTTTCTTCAGGTATAATATTGTACCTCAGGTTTAGCCAATAATACACATCCAAGCTCGTAGTAGGCGTACGGCTGCACGTAAGAGTTGTTCAGTCGGCCCAGCTCATCCCTGGCTGCCATCTGGTATGACTGTATGGTTGAGCGACAATATAAACACGGAGTACGTTAATCAGACTGTAAAGAGCCGCCACACTTTCACAGACATATGTTCTGCATTACTCTAAGCTGTTCTAGTTCCAATCTTACACACCTGATCTAACTAATAAAGATCTTCAGTACTATCTGAATACTGTTTCAGCTGTGTTAGATTGGGAGTTTTACAGGATGGCAGACTTCCAAGCCTATGGATTTAAAATTGATAGGAAACAAACCTGGACAGCATCTTTAATGTTTCCGAGACACTTCTGTATAGCACCGAGAAGCAGGTGTTTTAAACCCTGGCAGGATGGATCATCCAGACCCTGCAGCACTGAGAGAAGAAAGAAGCTGACATGTTAGTACAAGACAAAGAAGGTAAAACCAGGCAAAACCAAAGCAACATCACACACCTGCTGAATCCATCCTTTCTTCCTTAGTTATATCTATCTGCAGGCATTGAAGTAGGCCTCTGAGTGTGCTTCAATACTGTTTTTAATATACCCTTGTTGACATCCCCTCACCATTTCATCATAAATGAAGATCTGTTGCCATTTTAAGGGCAATTCCACTTATGCATGACTGCAATTAGATGACTCTTAAACAGCTCAGGTACAGAGTGAACAAACCTATAGATTTAAGGAGTCGAATTTGCCAAGAAGGCATTGTGATCTGATGCAATTTCCTTTTCAAAACAACAGAAATTGTCAATGTTTCTTTAATGTAAACAAAAGCAATAAAAATGTTCTACATTTCAAGTATTTGTGTGGCAGTCTGGGAAAACATGTCAGATGTCAACTGTGGCTAACAACCAAAAAGACATCAACGAAACATTGCGGAAATGGTTTTATTTATTTACTATGTTCCTGCAAAGATGATGTTGGGTAAAGAGCCAGTTTAACAAATGCAGTGGTAAAGTCAGTCTGTCTGAAGATAGACAGATTGTCTAAAATCTTGCTTTCATTGAATGAAAAATATTCTTAATCATTTTAGATCACCAACAGTGCTGCCTGCAAACCTTTTTAAGAACCAAAGTCAAGGCACTGATATGAGCTCTAATCCACATTATACTCTTAGATATGGTTCTTTGAGGGGCTCATTTGAGAGTTAAAGGCTCTTGGACTCCTAAAAAGTCTTTACTTGGAACCCTGTTTAATAGGAAAACACTCTGTTGTAGGGTTCTACACAAAACCAGAGGGACCAAAAAGGGCCCACTTTATCTCACCTTGGCTCATGAGCTGCAGTTTGGAGGATGAGCAATTTGCAAGAGCCTTCCACAGGTAGAGCACCTCTACAACTCCGAGAATACACAGCTCCTGTGTCGCACCCAGCTTCCTCAATCGCTCTGCCTGTAAAAATCAGAGAAAAAGAGAAGTGAAGAGAGGTACCAAGAGCATGAAGTCCACTTATTTGCTAATGATGTTTATTAGCAGTAACAAACTCACCCTCCTGAATGCAAACTGCTCAATCTGATTGTTCTTGCGTTTGAAGAGCTTAGGCACATCTCGGAAAACAGTGTTTGCCCCCTCCAAATCATCCGACGCACCCTGGCATACTTGTTGTGGGATAAAAATAAACACAAATGATCAACTAAATTATAATATAATGTCATTGTCAATAATTACTGTCAATTCTGATTGGTCGTCAGCTTTGACATTAGCTCTGGTTGCAAGGTTTATATTATTGCACTTGTTCTAATATTCTATTATGTTTATTTTAACAACTTGTATGGCGGATGCTCTACATAAACAGATTTTAAATTGTGTGTATTCATTGGCTACTTTTACATGCACATCAAATTCTGTTTAAGGTCTATATTCGGGTTGCAGCCATATTCCAAATACGATGTTTATATATGTTCATCGGAATATTCCTGTATACATGGTTGTTGTAAGTATGCCTGAGTTGCCATTCCTAAATACCCAGCCTATAGTTAAACACCTGTCAGCACCCACAATTCCATGTGGACTGAGCATGTGCATATATCTCCTTAAAGTGGATTTTCTGAATAAGGTGTTTACATGCAACAAATTTCCGATTAAAACAGGCATATTCCAGGGGTGGGAATCAGAATTTGGGGAATCAGAATACTGTCTTAATCTGAATCAGGCAATCAAATTGCAGCATTTACATGACTCAATACTAATTAGAATACTGCCAAATTCAGATTAATATTGGAATAGCGATGTGCATGTAAATGTAGCTATTGACATGGTGAAGTTTTCTGTGCGAGACATTTATTTACCATTTATAGAAGTAGTCTCCAGTGGTAGCGCTTTGTAATAGTCAGAGGTAAAACTGTAACTTTACGTTTTCCACTACAGGAAAGTCTTCAGGACAGAGGAGTTTATACTTTGAGGTTTCTCAGTTGTGGGATGTTTTCCTTGTTTATTTGATTATGTTCATTTTAGTTTTACCCAAATCAGTATGATCATGATGACTGTCAATATTGTAACTCCACGTAACAATATAACCACGTAAACATGTTATTCTGAGAATATGTATTATGACCTTGTTGAGTGAAGAAGTGCTAAGAAGGCATATTGTGTTTGGTATATCTTATCGTCTTTCAAGCTCTCCTCCCATGCTTAGCTTTCACGAGGGGATAATACCCTGGACTTGTACCTGAAGATGTTTGTATTTAAGCTGTATTGGTTTTAGAGAAACACCAGACCAGATCAGATACCGTACATACTCCGGAGACATAGAAAACATTGATGATCAGACCATTGTTACATATCACTTTCTTTTGTTTATTTAAATTTTTGTGAACACTTAATACATTTCCTATACTTCTACAACCCGACCCTTGGCTGGTCTCCTGGTTCCTGATTCTCACTTCTGAAAGAAGTAACATGACAAGCTGTGTTTGTTTGTCTTATTAACTTCAAAAGAGAGAAAGGTAACGTAACTATAAATCAATAAAATCTATGGTGTGTCATTCTTGAATAAAAAATCTTATGGAAAAATAATCAACTTTGAGAAGGTAACAGAAACTCTGCTTCAAGTCTGCTGCATCACACAACCCTGTCATTGATTATTTTCCTATAAGAGCATTCCCCGAAAGTGCCCCCCATATCCCTTACAAAAACTTCAGACTGAACAAATGATGAAACATACCTCCAGTTAGGTAAGCGTAGTAGCATTGTGACCACCGGGACTCATTTTTTAGTCTTTCAAAAGCCTGATAAGCATCTTCAAAGTTCATCTCAATCATACTGCACCACCCTGAGACGTACACACAAAGTATACAACATGTTTACAACAAATTGTGATGATTACAGTCTTCAAAGTATTTATATACAGTATGGATATACAAGAATCATACCGATCTCATAGAGACACACATGTTGGATCTCTCTTTGGTCTGAAGCAAACTCCAGGGCATCATGGAAAGATGCCAATGCACTGTTTATCTGGCACTGAGAGAGAAAAATGCCCACAACTTATTTAAATCAACATCCCTAAATTTTAATGAAAGGTCTAATAGTAAAGCAAAAGGCTAGTGGACATTCTTGCTGTTTTGTTGTGAGCAACAAATTAGATGATTTATGCTTAGCTCAAACAGACTGTAGAATTTAGATGAGAATTGAGACATACACTCATGGAGCACTTTATTAGGAACACTATACTAATACTGGGTAGGGCCTCCCTTTGCTTGCAAAACAGCCTCAGCTCTTCATGGCATGGATTCCACAAGATGTTGGAAACATTCCTTTGAGATTCTGGTCCATGTTGACATTTTTTTTCAGGTTCACATTCATGCTGCAAATCTCCCATTCTACCACATCCCAAAGATGTTCTATTAGATTCAGATCCGGTGACTGGGAAAGCCACTGAAGAACATTGAACTCATTGTCATGTTCATGAAACCAGTTTGAGATGACTTTTGCTTTGTGACATGGTGCATTATCATGCTGGAAGTAGCCATTAGAAGATGGGGAAATTGTGGCCATAAAGGGATGCACATGGTCAGCAACAATACTCAAATAGGCTGTGGCATTCAACGATGATTGATTGGTATTAACGGGCCCAAAGTGTGCCAAGAAAACATTCCCCACACCCTTACATCACCTCCACTAGATTTGAGATTCATCAGACCGGGCTACATTTTTCCAGTCTTTAACTGTCCAGTTTTGGTGAGCCTGTGCCCACTGGAGCCTCAGCTTTCTGTTCTTGGCTGACAGAAATGGAACCTGACATGGTGTTTTGCTGTTGTAGCCCTCAAGTTTCGACATCTTGTGCATTCTGAGATGCTTTTCTGCTCATCACAGCTGTACAGAGTGATTATCTGAAGTACTGTAGCCTTTCTGTCAGCTCGAACCAATCTGGCTATTCTCCATTGACCTGTCTCATCAACAAGACAATTCCATCTGGAAAACTGCCACTCACTGGATGTTTTTTCTTTATTGCACCATTCTGAGTAAACTCTAAAGACTCTTGTGCATGAAAATCCAAGGAGATCAGCAGTTATAGAAATATGCAAACCAGCCTGTTTGCCACCAGCAATAATGCCTTAGTCAAAATCACTGAGATCACATTTTTCCCCCATTCTGATGGTTGATGTGAACATACCTGAAGCTGCTTGCCTGTATCTGCATGATTTTATGCACTGCACTGTTGCTACAAGATTGGCTGTACAGGTGTTCCTAATAAAGTGCTCTGTGAGTGTAGTCTCCATGACATGTCTCAGACTTGTTTCAGTCAGTAAGTAACTGGGCAGCGAAAATGGATTTGCAATAAAAGTGTAATTAATAATACACAACATGCATAGAGTACTGTGCAAAAGTCTTAGGCACTCTATTTTTTTAGTACAAACTTTGTTATAGATTTTTATTTGATGACTTCTACATTATTGATTCAGTACAAAAACATTTCAGATTTCCAAACAATAGTTTTGGACAGGACAAAATGAAAAAATGATAAAATATTTGTATGTCAGTAAAGAAAGCAGCATATTACATAAGAGACACTTTTCAGACAAAAAACATAATGAAGGCTGCTGGGTTTTGCTGCAAAAATAAGAAGCGAGTGTGACAGTCAAAGTCTCCAGAAGAACTGTGGCTGGTTCAGTAAGATGCTCAGTAAAACTTACAGCTAATCTCTGTATAGAACTGCACAAGTCGTACCTGAGACTTCTAATTTTTTTAAAGCAAAGGGTTGTCACAACAAATATTAACTTTGTTTCATTTATTACTTTTTACTGCTCTTTTTTAGTATTTTTTTAATGTAGAAACATTGAATTTTATTATTTTTGAAGGCATCTTTGCTCTATTTTTGCATGTGCCTAAGACTTCTTACCAAGCCCCAAAGCTTCTTACCAAGCCCCAAAATTATGGAATAGCCTCCCAGTTAATGTACGTGAAGCAGACACGGTCTCAGTGTTTAAGTCGAGGTTGAAGACTTATTTATTTAACCTAGCATTTAGCGACTATTGTTTTAGACAAAGGAGTAGATCTGGGGGACTCGTGGATGTTGAGTGTTATGGTGATCTGGTGTGTTTGGATGCTGTCTTCCTCACTCTCGTTAGTCACTCAGGTTTGTGACGGCAGAGTGACTGTATGCCTTACATATCAGGGATCTCTCACGTCTGCGTTTCCCCCCTGATTCTCCTTTTAGTTATGCTGTTATAGCTAGTCCTGCCGGAGTCCCCTGCACTCCTCATTAAGTTTTATCTCCACACGGTGACTGTGAGTGTACCTAACCACTTTCCTTCTCTTTCTGCCGAGCTACACTCCTGAGCTGCCGGTGATCCAGGCCCCCCTACGCTCTGGACCAGATGAGCATCACTCCTGAGCTGCTGGTAATCCAGACCCCCCCCCCCCCCCCCCCCTTCACTCTGGACCTGTCCACCGGCAATGCTTCACACTGCCACGAAGACGCTTCAGCTGTTTTCCATGGACTACACCAACACACATTGTACACACACACACACGCGCACTACAGTACAGTGTTGAGCCTGGTTCCTCTCAAGGTTTCTTCCTATCACCATCTCAGGGAGTTTTTCCTTGCCACCGTCGCCCTGCTTGCTCATCAGAGACATCACACACACACACTTCACTTTACTTTTGTTTGTGTAAAGCTGCTTTGAGACAATGACCTTTGTAAAAAAGCGCTATACAAATAAAAATTAATTGAACTTCTGCACAGTACTGTATATATGTGTGTGTATTTACTACATTATATAATTATTATAAATATAATTACTGTAATTATTGTCTGTGGTACATCCAGTTGTCGTTTCCTCAGGTCAGACGTATTTCTTGACAAACATTCCTTTGTTATTCACTTATTTTAACCAACCCATGCAAACTGATTTCATCAGTATGTCTTCTATTCCTCATACTCCTGTGCCACAATAGTTCTCAGACTCAAAATCCTATTGTGTATCTCTACATTTCAGTTCAGATTAAATTAATCAAGCAAAATTGTTTATTTTTTTGAAAATAATTAGTTAGTCAACCAATTAAGCCCAAACAACAATTTTGATTGGTTTTTATGTGTAAAGTAATCTCAACTCTTTAATAATTCCCTCAAAATAGTGCTTTTCTCCATTCCATATAATAATAATTGAAGAAAACTGAAATAATAACAGTAGCATAGAGTCTGTTTTTTTTAAATATTATTTAAACTTTTTTTTATAGCTATCTATTCTGCTGAGCTAGCTAGATAGTTTAATGGTTAGTCAAGTTATTAGCTAGCTACACATACAAACTAAACCAGTTGTTTAGCTGAAATTAAAGATTGGCTTTCAGCTAACTTCCTGAAGCTAAATGGCAACAAAACTGAGGCCCTACTTGTTGGCACTAGATCTGTTTTGTCTATATCTACTTGTTTTTCCTTGTACATTGACAATAATGTAATCTGTCCTTCTTCACAGGTTAAAAGTTTGGGTGTTATCTTGGATAGTACACTATCCTTTGAAACTCAAATTAGTAATATCACGCCGACTGCATATTTCCACCTGCGTAATATTAACCGTCTCCGTTCTTTTCTCTCAATCAATAATACAGCAGTCCTTGTTCATGCACTAGTCATAATCACGTTCATAATCACGTATAGACTATTGTAATGCCCTTCTCACTGGTGTTCCATCTAAATTGCTGTATAGGCTTCAGTTGGTTCAGAATTCTGCAGCACGTGTTCTTTCTAGAACACCTTCTACTGAGCACATTTCTCCAGTTCTTCAGCAGTTGCATTGGCTTCCAGTAAGGTATCGAGTTGAATATAAGATCCTGTTACTTACTTACAAGGCACTTCATAATCTTGCACCCCAATACCTTACTCAACTTCTTCGTGTTTACACCCCTCCACATGCTCTTAGATCCTCATCTTCAATTTCTCTTGTGGTACCTCGGATTTGACTAACTACTATGGGTACCAGATCTTTTAGCTATGCTGCCCCTCGCCTATGGAACTCCCTTCCCCTTGATATTCGTAACAGCGATTGCATGCGGACTTTTAAAAAGCGCCTTAAGACATATCTTTTTATTCAGGCTTTTTTATAATATGTTTTACTGAGTCTTTACTGTATTTTATTTGTATATGCTGAGTGTTTGTTGTGTGTCTTTGTCTTGTGTAGTGATTTGTATTTGTATTTTTTCCTGCTTGTGAGGTGACCTTGGGTGTTTTAAAAGGTGCCATTAAATAAAATGCATTATTATTATTATTATTATTATTATTATTATTATTATGTTGTTGTTGTTGTTGTTTTGTTGAGTGCAGCTGAATAATGTCAATACAAAATACAAAGTTACACAGCAAGCCTTTGTGTCCGGAACCTGAGTGAACATTATACATAAAACCACCACAAGAACACTGAATGGTTTTAATGTGTAACATTCACTCAGTTCTTTTAAAATTCCACCCAAACAATGGTGTTGCATTTAGTAAAACTGAATAAAATTGTTCAGTTTTAAAAAAATCGAAGCTGAAACTGTTTTTTTTTAACAGTTGTAGCTCTTGTAGCTGTCTATCCTGCTGAATTGTCTTTTGAAAATTATGTTACATCACATTACATTTGACAGCAACGAAAAAACAAGATTTGCTTCTTCATTTTCTATCCCATGACCTTTTTTCAGGCTTAAAGGTAAGCGCTTGTGTTTAAAGATGTGTCTGCAGGGATGGTGTGTCTGGCTTAGGAGTGGGAGGAATATGAAACACATAGTGATGACAATGATGAAAAGGCAGGAGCTGGCTGAAGGAAATGTCCTACTTGAGGAATTCATGTTCATGACAATCATTGTTTTGTTGAAAATATGAACAGAACAAGTATTACTCTAAATTTTCAGTTTACATTTTTTGCTTATATGTGCTTTATCACTTAACTATGAAGCAGTCTAGATATTACCCTTTGGGGCTGCACATACCCACCTCTAACCTCTGTACTCGTCCTCTGAAGAAGATGAAGAGAGAGGAGTTGGGGTAAATTACTGCTTTCTTCTGCAGGATGGTTTTGGCTTCAAGCAGCCCAGCCCGGGAATCAGAGCCATCCAGAGCGAAGAAGGGCTGCACCACTGTGTGGTACCACAAGAGAGCCAGCCTGGAGGAGGACAAGGTGGGAATGAGAGAGGCACAAAAATCACAAAGGATAACACAATGAATGTGTTTGTAATGACATGGGAATCCCCTAATGGCTTTTCCCCTGATTACAGCCCATAGATGCTTTCCATGCTGCTGTCTGGATTAGCAAAGAATCAAGAATTCAACAGTGCTGAAGGTGCAGAATAACTAGAGTTTATAAATATATAACATAATTAGAAAATTCAATAATGAATTTGTTTTGATAACCAAAGCTTACGTGGCCAGTGGTGCTTTCATGTCTCTGCTCTCACTGGCGTAGATGAGTGACGCCAGGCCCTGGTGTCGATCTCCTGGGAATCCCAGCAGATTGACAATCTTCAGTAAGTGGGGAGGAACCATAGAGATGCAGAGATGGAAAAGGCCGTAGCCAAAACTAACTGAGCCCTTCAGACGCCCCAGTGCCTCCTCCGTCAGCCCCCCACTGCTCTCGGCAACCGACGTATTGTGATTTGTCTGATCAGAGGAACGTCTGCGACATGTCTCCTGAAGCTGGCTAATGTCACTGTAGCATTTGTTGTACATCTTCCAAGCCTTGCGGAGGATCCAGCCTCCTTTAATGTATGCTGCAATAAATGGAAATGGAGCAGGAGGTACTATTATGGCATTTTTTCACATCACACTATAGATCGCATGCTATATATATTAGCTGTCATTTTTCAAATAGCAAATTATAAAAAGCAAGCAATAATAAACTAAAGTGAATAAAACAGGACATAATCCCCCCCCAACTCCCCCCCCATAAACTATACATATACAGACATATATAAAATTGTTAGTACACCCTACACATTAAGAACGTCTCCGTCTCAGATTACTCAGAACATTTACTACATTGCAATTTACTGCCGCACAATCGCTGACACTTATATAAACAAGAATGAGTACTGCAAACTAATAATGCACAGGAATTAATTATTCATGAGCTATAACCATTAAAATTGTACCACCAGCTACAGTTCACTCAGCTTATTATATTTGATTTCGTAAAGTATATTACAAACACGAAAGTTATATAACCGTGTAGAATTGTGTAAATATTTAGCTAAATAATGAAGAGCATTTTTCCACTGTGAAAAGTACCAGAACTTTTGGGACCAGAAATTTGAAACTGTTCTTTTTTAACTGGTCACTGATTCAGTACCAAAAGTACTAGTTATGTAGTTTTTGGTACCTGGTCAAAGTTGGTGTCAATAGGGAATAATAGTATTTGAGAGGAGTACCAAGGCACACAGTACCATGTCTAAATGAAAGTGTGTAAATGACACTGAATGAAAAAAAATATAGTATAAAGGAGGGGATAGTCTGGTTTGCTGGGTGCTGTTTGTGCCATCACAAGCAAAAATGTGTTGTTGTTTTTAAACTTTTTTTTGTATCAGCACACAGCAAACTAACAGGAATACATTTATTTTTCTGATCATATGACATACTAGTGTATTGATAACTTAAATTCCTTTTTTTCAGCTTGCCATTGTTAGTGCCAATTTAAGAACCCTTTATGTACAAGTTTATTGTTGAGAAATTTTGTTTCAGTCAGTGTAAATATTACCCATGATTCAGTGCCCCCGGAGCAGAGAGGGTTAAGGTCCTTGCTCTAGAGCTCAACTGTGGCACCTTGGTGGTTCAGCGATTGATTTGATGAGTAGAGAAGCTTTTATGGTACTGTCATCATTGTGACTGTTTCACTTCATTTGTAAATGGAAAATGAACAAGATCCCCAAGTTCTGTTGGCTTATGTTTGTTTGGGCTGGCTCTTGTTTTAAAAAATGTGCAGTAGAAAATGGCTGGCCTTATTGCGTTTTCAAACATCTACTTTGGAAAAAGCCTATAAATGACTGCCATGATTGTTTCATCCTCAAAATCCCCTGCGTATGCTTTATCACTACTGAATTTTCTCCCAAAGTGTGAGAGGTATTAACAAACAGTTTAAGAACTTGCATCAGACATGGTCCTGAAATTACTGCACTTGAAAAATTCAGTCATTATTACAGGTTACTGCATCATAACCATCTCTGAGTGCTGCAGTTTTAATCAGCCAATCCTAATCAATGTAAAAAATTCAGGATCACACCTGAGAGTTCCTGCTTGATGAAGGAGAGCACAGCGAGGTAGACCTGACAGTCGGCCACTATGATCTGCCTTTGGAGCCGATCCACTGTTGCCAACCCTGACGTCTGAGAGTCCATCTGGAGAGAGGAACAAAAATGGATCTGGCAACCCCAATGAGCAGATGGACAGAATAATGTAGGGTGCCCCATTCTCTTGTTCTCTTTCTCACTGTCTCTCACTGTCACTCACTGTCTCACTCTCTCTCACTGTCACAAACATAAACAATCAAAGAGGTGGTATTTGAATGACTGTTACAGTTTGCAGTCATACATATACACACATGCACGCTTACACTTTTCTTGATTTTATTGCGGATGGTCTCGATGACACCAGCGTTGTCACTCTCACACAGCTTCTCTGTGGTACGCAGGTCATCACAGGCCATCTGCATCTTTTCCTCCTCAAACGTCATCATGGCATTCTGCAGGCACAGAAAACAATGTTTTGTTGTTGTTATTGTTGTTGTTTTTAAATCTCATAACACATGATCATAATATGAGGCAGAAGATCATTCATTCAGTGTGAGCGGTAGGCAGATTTTTCTTTTAGCATTTTCCATAACCATTGGCACAGGCTTGGCACAGGCTGTAGTGTGGCTAAGAGCAGACTAATTGTATACAAGGGGTGGAGTTAGAATGAATACTT
Source organism: Pangasianodon hypophthalmus (assembly GCF_027358585.1). Classification (NCBI taxonomy): domain Eukaryota; kingdom Metazoa; phylum Chordata; class Actinopteri; order Siluriformes; family Pangasiidae; genus Pangasianodon; species Pangasianodon hypophthalmus. The sequence goes on from NC_069720.1 coordinate 14,590,080, forward strand.
TGTCAGGAGGCGTGGTTAGGTGTGCTGTTGTAATCCAAACAAATCAGCTCTGCTCCTCCCATTCCCGTTAAAAAACAAGGGCTGTATTCAGAGTTGAGCTCAGCACACATAATGAGGATTTATTACTGAAATTGTGCTCATTGGTATTCAGACCTCAGGCATAACAATGGACTGAAGTGCTATTCGGACAGATGCATGGGACTTACACATCAGCTAATTCCTTGTCTGTTCAATGCTAACAAATTTGGTGTATGGTATTGTGTTGATACGGTTAATTATGTTTCACATATCATGACACATCACCTGTCTGATTCACATTTAGTAGCCTTCTTTCCTTATTTGTGACAGATTATTTAGTATTTAGTTTGTCGTTCGGTTAAGAAGTGAATTTATCTTGAATTTGGGTGAATGGTTTCACAAAACCGGGATGTATGAAATGAAACTGTAAATGGAATTTCAGGCGTTCATTGAGGTAAAAAAAAATAAAAATCATAGTGACATTGAGTCACTGCATTAAGAGGGGATCTCAAGAGGTGTAACTTTAGCACAATTTTATCCCAAAGTGAGTTAAAAAAAATATCATATTTCATACCCCTGCAGTGGCATCAAAATTCTACCATAACGAACACCTTGTACACAGCTGCTGTAGCTGCCTGTTATAAATGTACTAATTTATATATATATTTTAAATCTAAAATATATTTTTTACCTTATCGTAAAGTGGGTGAAAGAAAGAAAAAATCAAAACACTGACATTATATGACTTGTTTATATCATACTAGCCTGGGTATCCATGGCCACCCGAAATATTTTAAATGTGCTTAACTTGACGCATTGCATGCTTCAGACAGCAAACTTTCCTAAACATTACTATGTACAGTCTAACCAAACCACTATCTGACATCTGGTGCAACACTCGTTATTTACTTACTTATGAAGTGAATATTACTGTATATAGCTGACAAAATATTCTATTGATGGCAAAACAGCAGGTTTGCATTTTCATCTGCAAACTCAGATTATATTATCAAGCATAATAAAACCAGGAAAAGAGCGAGGGGGGAAATGTGCTAATCAGAGGAAATTAACACAACACTGCCAACAAAGAGCCTTTTCTTAAGATACACAAAGACACTTTTAACAGACAGAAAGAGAAAACAGGAAAAGGAAAGGAAGAATTCCTGACATAGCAGAATGAGACTGATATATTTATGTAGTTACAAAATCAATGTTAAAAAACTATATAAAACAGTGTACATGTCAGGAGTGTCTCTACATGTTCTTCACTGAATACATATTATTTATTCCATCTTCCTACTCCACTAGCACAAGAAAGCTCGGTTAGATCACATTGTTTCTTTCAGGTCCTCTTTGGGATCATGGAACCAGGGCCTCTATGTGTACAAAACCACCATAGCCAAATATTAAGAAAACACAGTGACTGATATTAAACTGCTACATGGTCCAGATCAATTTAATACACTTTTCTTTTTCACTTCTTTAAATACTCTTCATGTCCTGAACATAATATAATTGCATGGTAAACAAATGAACCCTTCCTGTTGATTTGTATTGATTATATTTAACAGGCTTCTCTCCTCAGCCTTCTAATGCTATTCCTTCCGCTTGTGAGGGCACGTAATGACATCGACGTTTGCATTATAGAGCAGCAGCTCTGTCATACGGGGGCATGATACAGGCCTGTTTAATTGTGGAAAATCTCTCTTTCTCATTCTCTATTCCTCTTTTGTTCTAGCTCTCTCTTTATAATGTATTCTATCCTTCTGTTTCTAATAAGATGAGAGAATGTGCTTTACTGAGTCATGTGATCACAATTTTTATGACTGCAATTTTCCAATTTTGAGGTCACTAAGAAAATTCTTCACAACAAAGCATTGCTATATGTGTGACACCCCTAGGAAAAATTTTCTACTATACTGTATATTGTTCTGAAATCTACAGATTTTTCTGAACTGAAATACGTTTCTCTTTTGCATTTCTTTTGATCTCCATCGTTTTAAAATCTTAAATCATTTTAAAATCTGCTTACCCCCAAATGTGATAAGGGAGAAAATCACATTTAAAGATTTCATTACAATTCCACTGAAACATGTCTTGCCTACACTACAATTTTAAACTAACATACAGACAGAAAAACAACACTAATTCTAATTTTTAGAGTTTGCAAAGGAAATGAGTTCTCACTTTGATTATCAGCATCATCCACATCAGGATCTCTCTTCACCTGAAGTAAAAGTCACTCATAACATTTAAACACAAGCCTTGTCATAGTCATTTCTTTACTTGACTGATCTCTGTTAGTTGTGATCTTCAGTCAGTTCTGTTCTGTTGACAAAATTTCATTTTAATTCTGTCTTTTTATTATATCATTTAAACATTTTCAAACATTGCCTGCCGTGGCCTGTAGAGTGTATAAGCACTCGTCTCTGTTTTAATGATGATGATGATGAGTATTGCAGACATTTTGACAGCTGGTATCTGATTGCAAACTGAACTCATTAGGCTTATGTCCATTTCGCCACGTAACTAACCAACTTGATGAAAGCATGATTCACTGTGTAACAGGCACCCAAAGCAAGGTTAGAAAGTTCCACTCCAAAGTCATTTCGCTAAAATATCAGGTTTTCTAACGCTTTCTCCATATAGAGATGTCAAAGTATATTAAAACCTGATTTTCCAGAACTCAGAATTCAGCCACAGGAACATCTGATGGGTTTTCCCAGACCACCTGTAAATATTTTTCTTTGCTTTGATGCAAAATGCATTCAGATAATGCAGTTTACATGTTTCAACATTTTTCCACAGGTCATTTTGCAAATGCTTTATTTCCAAATTGATCAGCCTCAAGTTTAAAGCCTAACATACAATTCAAGTATGTTAGTAACAAATATGCCTTCCCTATATGCCTTCCCTACACAGCACAGTGAATGTTCTTGGTCAGCAGAATGCCAACATCACTATATACTATGCAATATCATACACTGGATTGCTGTGATACGAATCCAAAGGCTAATCCCTACAGTACACTGCATCTAATTTAATTCTTGGAAGCCCACTATGGAAGGTTTCAGTTGAAGGATGGGAATAAGTGAGGCCAAAAGAAAAGTAAACAGGAAATATCACTTTTATTTTCCACCTCCTCCATCACTGAACTCCACAGAAGAATTGTTTTCTCTGTGGAAATGGAAGGTTTATGATCATCATCCACAAGACCAGATGGACCTCCTTGATTCATTGCACACTGGGCATCTGGGCATATTAGCAACAGATTGCCAGGGATATTCTTATTCATGTGATTAAAAAGAAACAGCACAATGCGTGATGTTGATTTACGTAGGATGGACAGGGAAAACATTTACTGTATGTGATGTACAGTATTGGTTTTACAGTAATGCTGAATTAGAATAATGAATTTTGTTTCATGTTTTAATTGTAATTCTGTGTTCCTGGTGCAGTATACAGTAAAGATAGTTTCACTCTGCCTTGTAATAAAGGCAGATAAAGTGTTTCCAAAACAGTTTTGCTTATATTGCATACATTATCACACAAAATATATAATACAATACAAAATATACTACAGAATAAAATTTTTTGATACTTTATTATAGTACATTTATATAATAATTTAATCCACTATATTGTTTTTAGTCATTATGCCCAGATTTTCATTAGAAAAAAAAAAGCAGTGGTGTTTGTCTCTTTTAAAAACATTTGCTGGGTGGGTTTTTGTGGATGGTTTTTGTACAAAATGGGCAAGAAATTAAATGTTTAGAGATGAAGTTAACTGGTTGCCAAGCACTTAGTGTGTAACAAGTTGAAAATGTAAACTTGGCAGAACCAGCTGGTGTAAACGGCTAACAGGGTTAAGCCCTTGCTCTCTTTGGAGGAAAAATTACATAAAAATAAGGCTCTATTTCTGATATCACATTTTAATTGCTGTTAACAAATCTTAAGGTGGATTATTTATTACTTTCATGGAACCCAGAAAAATATCACCACCAACGGTTGTAAGCAAAAATACACAGAATGGTATGAAGTAGAGGCCGTCAATGACTTATTCTAACTCAAACAAATATTTCTCTAAATAGGAGTTCTGACTGAAAATATACTGTATATCTGTTGGTTATGATTGGTTGGTTACTTCATTCTGTACAGTACAGTTCTGTACTCCTCAACCCTGAGTTTAGCATATCACATCATGTCAACATGGCTGCCTGCACTATCAAGTGTAAATAAAATATAACTTCACAACTTTAAATCATTTTATAGTAGTATTTACTTTAGGTTAATCAACATAAATATATTAGTTAAATCTATAACACTGACCATACATCATAAAATCATGATCGCTAATGTTAGATGGCTAGCTTGTTGCTAACACAACACAGACATTAACATAGACATCCTTGTTTTCCCCACTTTGAAGCTTGAACACACTGAGCTCAAAAAATGACATAATTCCGAGTTCAGACTTCCCACTTCCCAGCGAGTTAATTTGAACACAACATAATTGCTGCGTTTAGCTTAAACTGTTTAAAAAGTTTTGCTTAAACTGTTCCCAGATAGGTATTTAAATGCCAGCACCACTGATGATAAAGGAGGTTCATAAGAAACACTGACCAGGAAGGACACGAAACTGGCTCCGAAGCTCATCAATGGACTTTGGGTCCTATAGAGAGGAAACATTACAAACAAGGAATCAGATAATTTGTAATTTTATGCTATTTCAGAAATTGTGTTCTTGTTTTTCTTGGTTATTGACAGACTAAAGAAATCACAACCAGATGGTTTAACAAATGTAAAAGAATATACAGCTTGTAATGATCACAGAAGGGGTGTAACAGCTACATAATGCACAAAAATGACCTGAATCAGAATCAGAATCAGATTTATTTGCCAAAGACCTTTATATGAATTTGTCTCAGTATTGTTGTTTCTTTCTATATGCTAAACACCTGCTATTTCTCCACTGAATTTGAAAAACATGATACTGAATTTTTTGAGTATCACATAGTGTCTGCATGTCCACATTAATTCCTTTTAAATAGAGTTTCATTATGCCAATTGGACAAATTTTGCATATGTATGGTGCGCTCCACTTTCAGGCACTCCACAGAACACGCATGTAAACTGGGGAGTCCCAGAGTGCTGGACTACTTAAAATAAAAAGAAATCCCCAAAATGGGATGAACTTCCCCATCCCGGACTGAAAGTGGACACTCCTGCTTCAAATTGTGTTGATGCAGGACTGGGTAAAGAATTGATTCAACTAAGGCTGGAATCACACCTTATAATGCAAACACACTGATTACCATGAATACAGCTTTCTGGAAAAATATTATAATGGGTCATATTTGTACAAGACAAGGGTTGATGTTTATGATGAGACATGATGTGCGTATAAACAGGGGCATAGCCTAGAGATTTTACAATGGGATGATGTGGCCAGGTTAGGGGTGGTGTGGAAACCTAGGGTGGGGCAAAATAATAATCCGCATGACACAATGTGGCTCCCCCATCTGTATATGGCTTGAGTAGGATCCCTAATGGGCCCACACATACGCGACATTTTTTGTTGTTTACCAAGCTACAAAAGAGTCATAGGTAACATAACATTTGGCTACATCTTATGAAATATGTTAGCATTAAGAATTTAATATCATTAGTTAGCAGTAGTTAATACCAAACTGAAGAAATCTAATGTTCTGCCTCCAAATAATGTGGTTAGTGGGGCCAAGGAATAGTTTGCTTTTGTGAAAGCTAGCTAAACTTGCTTGTTCCAGCATGACATTACACTCCTCGCCGGCGAAGAATGACTGAATGATCTTTCAGATATAACAGTGATGCTGTAGTGGGAGTTTTGTTATTATTCACACTAGCCTATCAGAGCAAGATGTACCAGGTCGTTCAGTTTCACATCATATGGCGTACGTTATTGCACTGACAACAACAACAATGACAACAGCAACAGTAACAGGAACAAGAACAATAATAATATCTTAGCGGGGTGGCCAGAGATGACCTACAGTGGTACTGGCCACCCCTGAGCTACATCCTTGAGTATACTAGCCTGTTCTGTATGTGTGGTGATTTCTCTGCTCAAGCACACCTGCTAGACGTGGTCATTAACTGACAGGTTGAGTCAGGAACTCAGCTGTGCCCTCACTGCAGAAAGCCTACCTGTATCTCCTGAAGAGCTCGTCGCTTTCCTTGAACCCATTGTTGAGGAGCATACTTATGCCCTGCAGTGCCAGCTCCGCATCATCCAGCTCTGCCTTCATCTCCACCTGCGGATGGTGCTGATGCTGATGCTGATGCTGATGCTGCTCGCGGCCTGCCATTGCGCATGCGCTCACACAGAAGGGCGATTAACAACGAATACCAAGCGTAGAGAAAACATCAAAATGACAGGCCAATCCTAAAACAGTCCTAAACGTAGCCGAAAATGATATGAAACCACAGCTGGGAATTTTTATACTTTTCGTGCGCCTGTCCAAACCTTAGCGACGTGCGTTTCAGCCAAGATTTAGCTCGCAAATATTGTGAGAAAAACACTGCTGTTCAGGCCACACGTCCTCTGCACAGTGCAATCCCTGCCACATTCATCTACTCTAAACCTGTCATATTGTTTCAAATCAACTAGAGCATCCACTCATTTTTATTGTTTACCATCCTGATCATTCACACGGTGTGACAATCCTCCCAGCAGCGTCAAGTCTAAGTACAAGCAGATATTTTCGCTCCTCATTCATTTCTGCCGGATTTCCCCGAAGCGGCGCACCAAAAAGCAGAGAGCAGCAGGGTTGCCAGATTGGACTGCTGTTTTTTGCATTTACAATCACTTTTAATAAACCCTTCACATCTCACCACATATTAACACAGGATAGATTTCTAAACATCGTTCAAATCAAAAGATTAATTCATAACTTCAAAAAGAAACAATAGTTATTATTTGCACTGTTTTTCAGATAAATTTGCTGAATAGAATTAATTGATAGTAAAGATTTACGCTCAATCTGGCAACTCATGTCAGCATGTCACAGCCTATCACTGAACTGGATCACCTTCTCACTGTACATTCAACCACGGTTGCCAGATCCAATAATATATGCTATAACGATTATGTAAATTATGGAGCTTGGAAGCTGACAAAAGCATTTGCATATGAATTTCATATAATTTAGTTATATAGCCTATATCTCACAAAATTCTTTTTTTCCTGTGCTGTATTTCGTAAATTTGCAGTTTCTTCTTTGTTTTGAGCTTGATAGGGCAAAGATTTCCCTTCATATTCATGTTCAAATTCATATTCATATTTCAGCTACCAAGCTTCATATTAAATCAAATCAATAACAATAATATATTTTTCTTCTTCTTTTTCTTCTTCTTCTTCTTCTTCTTATTATTATATCGAGAATTAAATTTTCCGTACTAATCTGGCAACCCTGATTCCAAATGACGTGCGTCTGATTCACTTTGCTTGAGTCAGCTTACCAACCAATCAGCGCTCTTCATTTACGTACAGTATATACACTCACTGACCACTTTATTAGTAACACTATACTAATACTGGGTAGGGCCTCCCTTTGCTCTCAAAACAGCCCCAATTCTTTGTGGCATGGATTCCACAAGATGTTGGCAACATTCCTTTGAAATTCTGGTCCATATTGACATGACTGAATGCAATTTCACACAGTTTCAGGCCACTGAAGAACATTGAACTCATTGTCATGTCCATGAAACCAGTTTGAGATGACTTTTGCTTTGTGACATGGTGCATTATCATACTGGAAGTAGCCATTAGAAGATGGGGAAATTGTGGCCATAAAGGGATGCACATGGTCAGCAACAATACTCAAATAGGCTGTGGCATTTCATCAATGATTGATTGGTATTAATGGGCCCAAAGTGTGCCAAGAAAACATTCCCCACACTCTTACATCACCTCCACCAGCCTGGACAGCTGACACAAAGCAGGTTGGGTTCATGGATTCATGCTGTTGCTGCCAAATTCTGACCCCACCATCTGTGTGACTTAGCAGAAATCGAGATTCATCAGACCGGGCTACATTTTTTTCAATCTTTAACCGTCCAGTTTAGCTGAGACTGTGCCCATTGCAGCTTCAGCTTTCTGTTCTTGGCTGACAGAAGTGGAATCCGACGTGGTTTTCTGCTGTTGTAGCCCATCCGCCTCAAGGTTCGACGCCTTATGCATTCTGAGATGCTTTTCTGCTCACCACAGCTGTACAGAGTGGTTATCTGAGTTACTGTAGCCTTTCTGTCAGCTCGAACTAATCTGGCTATTCTCCATTGACCTGTCTCATCAACAAGACATTTCCATCAGCAGAACTGCCACTCACTGGATGTTTTTTCTTTATTGCACCATTCTGGGGAACTCTAGGGACTGCTGTGTGTGAAAATCCCAGGAGATCAGCAGTTATAGAAATATTCAGACCAGCCCAACAATCACCAACAATCATGTGATGTCAAAAATCACTGAGATCACATTTTTTCCCCATTTTGATGTTTGATGTGAACATACCTGAAGCTGTTGGCCTGTATCCATGATTTTATGCATTGCACTGCTGCCACATGAGTGGCTGATTAGATAATTGCATGAATGAGTAGGTGTGTGTATGTATATATATATATATATATATTGGACATTCAAAAACACATATTTATGAGATTTGATATGGTTGGTAATTGGTAATTCTGCCAGGTCAGATTGCTAAAATCCAGACCCATCAAGTCAAAATTACAGCATAATACCAAAACAATATACTAAGATAAAGAAAGTCCAATAGTTATACAAATAATATTATGCTGGACTGGTATAAATAATCAATATGAAATAAAATTTCATAAACTACTCAAAGCAAAGCAAAAAATCTTAAAATACATAAAACTACAGTATAAAACATATTCTGCAACAAAAGCATTATTTTTTGTACTGCTGTGGCATTGTTATATGATATTTAAAGTTCCTTATGAAACAGTAATACTGGGTGGAGATGAACACATATACACATTAATGAACACACTGCATTAATGAATTACGGAAGATCAAATCAGAGCTTATACACTCAGCGAGAATAATTTATTTCACAGAACATCAGAATACTTTTTTATTTATTCATACTTTTTCTTTTAAAAATAAAACTAATTACAGACCAGTTGAAAACATCTTTTCATCAAGTTGAGCACTGGCAGGAACTGATGAGCACTTATTACACCAAAAAACATGGATAGCTTAAAGATTTCCCCACATCAGTTTATGTCCATATCCAAGGATACTGTAGATTTGTGCCTAAGAACTGCTGCTGCTGTAATCATAAAGACTGTCCTGTGCTCATACCAGGATTATTATTCACAATATACTCACACTTTCACATATTTTCAATCCACTTAGTACTACCTTTTGAGTCTGGTTCCTCATAAGCAATTGAATTGGACTTTGAATATAATCAAATAATTATAATAAATTGGATAGGATAAACAGGCTTTATACTACTCTGCCGGACACTCATTAACGTTGACGGAACCGAACACACTGCTAACAGACTTAAATGAAAGAGCAGCCTGGTTTATTTGCACGTTTCTCAGACATCCCAGGTAGGAGCTCCACACCGGCACTCTCTTCCGCTTGGTCTCTGCATTGACAATATATATCAAACTCCATTAACAAAAGAGTAGAGTACATCTACATACTATCTACATAAAGTGCTAACCTTAACAAAGGTTAACCAACAACATTGCATGCACATTTCTTACACTGTCCTCTAAATGTTATCTAGATAAAAAAAAGTGTTATGTGTTAAAGATGTGTTATTATTAATACTCTTCAAAGGTGCTTGAGAGAGAAACAAATGTATTTGTGTGAGTTTACCTGGTACGCCTCCGATGTAAAGTGTGTGACGAGTCTTGGAAGGGGAATGCACATGAGGCCCAACAGCACTGGTGGACTTGTGTCCCATCTTTAGCTGGATAACATTTCCTTTTTTGGTCACTGATGACAAAAAAGTGTGTAAAAGGGACATTCTTGTCTTCCCATTCCTACTCTCCCTCCACCAATTCCTAGCCCTGTCTCTTGGTACTGTAAGTGCCCTTTTCCACTGATAAGGTGGTGGTTTCAGGGTCAGTGCCTAATCTCAGATCACTTCGTGTAGTTCCACCACAAAATAGTAAGTTCTTAGATTACTAAGTTTCTTAGTCATAGGTGGCAAAATCGGTGTGGTTCTAGTGCAAAATACAACTCGTTTGAAACTCTATAGGTTAGAAATACCTCTGCCAAATGAATAAAATGTGTCTAGTGTTGTGCCAAGCTTAGGGTGTGAACATGACAGTGCTGTTCTGACCCCAGCAATGAATACTGAACATAAACTGACACTGTGTATCAATACAGCATCATACAAAAGGATAAAGTATTAATGTTTAATTTCAGTTATATACTAACTTGGCTAAGATCAATTTTGGCAATGTACAGCAGACTTTTAAAAAGCAGTCCTCGGGGATCAGGAGTAAAAATGTCACCTGTCACACGATGGAAGGATTCTGCACAGAGCGGCAGTGGAGGAGTCAGAGAGGTGCTGTAGTCTCCCGCACCATCGTTCATCTGGACCACCATCTATAATCACGCATGCAGTTCAACACAGTAAATATCATGCTCTTGTCATTATTCAAAGAAAGGAACTCCAAGCACATAAAAACATATAATACATAACAGGACACATTTTGAGAAGAAGGCATAAGTTTGATATTGGTCTTTAAGCAGCAGTTTGCTTTCTGTTGCCTGCAAGCAAAATGGCAATTGCTATAACAACATAAAGACAAAATTTTCCCCTCCCCTAAGTGATCCACAACCCCTGTGTTGTAATATGTATGCATTCAAAGAAAAGGGGCATGTCTGAGCATCTGTATTCTGAATGGGTTAATTTTTCTGGGCCAGAAAACCGTAAACAGAAACCTGAAATTAAGAAAACAACCAGAGACAATGCAGGGCAATACTGCAAATCACAGTGGGGGTGGATAATTAATAAACACTGTGACATCTGTGGTTTCAACTGTAAAAGTTGCATAAATACCCTGTTATAATTATTTGTAACTAACTCTGCTGCTAATGAAACATAACAAATATTGATACATATAGTGGGTGTTAAATCATAAAGACACTGATAATACCCACAACAAGCTCTAACCAGAGACTCACTGTGCCTTTCTTCAGGAAAACGCTGAGGCTGTGATCTTGATGACCTCTGCAGTGGAAAAGTAAGCCAGTCATGTTTCTGGGACGAACTTCAAAAGTTAAATCGAACTCAGCACCCAACCTAAAGTGTTTCTCTGGGGGTGAAAAAAAGGTGTTTCATTAAACAATGAGTGAAAATGTCATTCAGGTATAGACATAAAGTGCTACATAAATACGTATATGAACTGCTCAACATTTTTTATTAAATAAGATGTGCTTAATGAATTATAAATATTATACTGTACTACATGTAAAACCTTTTCACTCTAACTTGGATGTGACAACATTTCATCCTCGTCCTTTATGTTGGTTTTCCTTTAATTTTTTTCACTCATTAGTTTCTATAACAGTAATTTCATTTTTGCACTAAAAGTTATAAGCAAAAATGAAAAATTGTGATTGATAGATTTTGTCATACTGCTCAATATCTACTCTGAACTTAAATGAAATATGATTTTGTAAATGAAGTCCTAACCTAAAATGATGTGAGAGCCACCACCAGCGAAGTACGCCCCTTCCTCAACTACCCCATCAAAACAGGGAGCTCCTCCATGATTGACAGCTGGCTCTCCAATAAGAACATTGTTAAACCTGACGTTGCGGATGCATCCTATCACGCTCTTCTGAGGGAAACGTATGCCCTGAAAAAGAAGGACGTGGACAACTTTTCTAGAAATGCAGCTTCCTTCCAAGTTGCAATATGTGAATAAAGACAAACAAAGTAACAATATATGCAAAATAACAAAGTATTATAACATGCCTGAGTGTCAGTGATTGGTTGAATCTTTCCAGCTCCAAAATAAACAGGAGGCTGAAGCTCCATCGAGATCCCTTCATCCTTCTGCAGCTGTCCATCCGGCACCCGAAACCCATCCACCACCAGGTGTGTGACGTGCTGCTCAACACTGAACCTGATCTGTCAAAAAATGACAAAAACAGCCTCAGATGCCAGCTTCAAGCTTTGTACAAATTAGCTACAGAGCAGAGTTTCAAAACTCAAATCCTAGAGATGCGCAGCACTGAACAAATTTTTTGTTCTTTCCAGTCAAAGAACTTTGTACTTGAGGTCACTACTAGAGTGTAGTGTGAGAGCGAACCATCAAATCTAAATGATGTACAGTACTGTGCAAAAGTCTTAGGGACGCTATTTTTTTAGTACAAACTTTGTTATAGATTTTTATTTGATGACTTCTACATTATTGATTCAGTACAAAAACATTTTAGATTTCCAAACATTAGCTTTCCAGCACAAAAATAAATGTTACAGAAACATGTTTGTATGTCAGTAAAGCAGCATATTACATAAGAGACACTTTTCAGACAAAAAACATAATGAAGGCTGCTGGGTTTTGCTGCAAAAATAAGAAGCAAGTGTGACAGTCTAAGTCTCCAGAAGAACTGTGGCTGCTTCTGCAAGATGCTCAGTAACACTTACAGCTCATTTCCTTATAAAACTGCACACATTGTACCTAAGACTACTATTTTTTCTAAAAGTGAAGGATCGTCACACCAAATATTGACTTTGTTTCATTTGTTACTGTTTACTGCTCTTTATAGTATTTTTTTAATGTAGAAACATTTAGTTTCATTATTTTTGAAGCCGTCTTTGCTCTACAGCATTTCTTTGCATGTGCCTAAGACTTTTGCACAGTACCGTATATACTCCACAATGTTTCAATCCTATAATGCCATTCTGCACCCAAAGATCATGGAGTCAGTGACGTACATTGTGCCAGGCGCCATTATTAATCTTCTTCTGATAGTAGATCAGTGTTCCATCACCGACAAAGAGTTTGACTCTGCCGCCGCTCATGAACAGGATGACACGAGCAAAGCCTTGCTTATCTGTGATGTGGAGCAGGAGGCCATCAGCTGACCTTGTCCGAATGTCCAGGAAAATATGAGGCCTGGGAGACATGAGATAGTTTAAAATGAATGGTAATATTAGTACTGGACCATTATAGGGGGAAATAAACTAAAGTAGTCTAAGGTTCATGCTTTATCTTCATTACTCTGGTAGAGCACTATGTGTTAAATATGTGAAATATGCTAGATAATCACTAGTGCTATTGTTGTTATTATTATTATTGCAATGTATGTTTCACATTGTGGATAAAAATCTATGATCTATGCAATAATCTAAGCCCATAATTCTCAGAGTGGTGTCCATGATCCAACAGACATCAATGATATTTTTGTGGTGATTTGGGAAAACCTGTCGGTTGTCTCTGTTGCTGAATCAAAAAGAAAAACTCTGGCTTTGGCCAAAATTTGGTATATATATTTTTTTTGCCTATAACATACTTTGACACCTCAGCTTTAAAGAACCCAAAATGACGTGAAAATGTTTTTATTTACTTTATAACCTTGTCATGGCTTTCTTCCTGCATAGAATATATGTAAAGAGCCAGTTTAACAAATATAGTGGTAAAAACAGTCAGCCCGCCTAAACTGTCTAAAATCTCGCTAGCTAAATGTGATTTTCACAAATAGTGAATATCATGCTTTGATCATGTTGTTGGATCACATTGTGCCATAGCAAAAAGGACATATGCATAATCAGTTCAGTTTGTAATCATATACTGGCTGTAAAAATGACTGTGATGTTCCTGTGCCACAGAAAACTTTATATGTAATTTCCACGCACTTTTTGGGGTAAAATGTTAGAATTCTACTTATGATTGCTAGGGTTTTACTAAGACATTTTTGTCTGTCCTTTTACTTTGCTGAAAACTTTTCTAGTATGTACTCCTACAACAAAGGAAATGCAACTCCAAATCATTTGCCCAGTGTGACTCACCTGTAATTAAGGTCTTCTGGAGATAGGATGTACTGCAGCTGACTGCGTGCGCTGAGATGGTAGGCCAGGATGTGACCCACTGGCTGACTACAGTCTTTCTGAGAGTAAAAAGCACAAGACAACTCAAACATCACAACACATGCAACTACAGGCTTCCAACACTTTTCAAGACATCATTTTCTAAGTCTTTATCCAGGACATTTTCCATGAGTTATACACGGATGGAAGGATAGCTTAAATTATCAGTTGACAATAAGATCAGCATAACATAAATAAGTAAAAAAAAAAAAAAAAATTATTATAGTTATTTATATATATTATATATATATATATATATATATATATATATATATATATATATATATATATATATATATATATATATATATATATATATATTAAATATACAGTTATTTTATTTATGGGATATCAGCAGGGAAGAAAACATGCTCTTAAATTCTCTAAAATCTCATTTTTCAGGTTTTCCAGGACATGTGACAACCCTGAACTAGCACCGGATATCAGAGTAATTGCAGATGGAGCAAATAAAACATGGGTAACACTTTACAATAATGTACCTGTACTGTACTGCAACCATTACTTTATTATTACTTAATGAGTGATTACCCAGTATTCATTAGTAGTTAATAGTAGTAACCTATTAAATAAAAGGTGTTTGTGTAGTGCTACTCTTTCATTCTTACTTAGACCCTGCACAGTTACCTGTGAGTTATTGAACTGTATTGTAAAGTGTTACTGAAATACAGCAAGGATACAGAATTTATTTGGAGCTGTGTGTGTGTATGTGTATGTGATTCTCATATTATTTTGTACTCTCTGAGCATACCTTTCTGATGTTGGACTTAACATGCCCTTTTCGTCTTAAACTGCTTCTTGCCATGATGGACAGAGGCTGCTGCTGAGTGTTACACGACCCAAAAGACACGTTTCCCGTCTGAGTGAAATTGCTCAGATCAATTGGGATGCATCTGTTTTCAATTCTAGACACAGTGGGATCATTAAACCATGTTAGACTTTCTCATATTAACTCCATTAATGATCTTGTTTTGATTAATAAGACACAAACAAAAGCTATGACAGCTATGACCGAGTTTATATATAGACAAGAGCATTTCTGAGTGGAAATGATTTATAGATTATAGATAGCAATGTGGGCATGTCTGAATCCATCTGAATCTGAATCCCATGAATCCATATATGGGAGTCTTCAATTAGGAAGAACTATCTGGTATTCATACAGTCTATACACACACACACACACACACACACACACACACACACACACATATATATATATATATATATATATATATATATAGATATATATATATATAAATATATATATATATATATATATATTTTTTTTTTTTTTTACATATTTTGCTAGCTAGCTAGGTACCATGAGCTACGCTTACAGGATTTCAGAGAGGATTTTAAGGGAGTGTTCACACTGATTCTGTTTGCCGAGTCTGAATCAGAGTGAAATTGATACTTTTGGTTCGTTTGCTATTTGGCTTGGTTTGGTTTCACATTGCACATAATGAAACGAACCAAAAAGCAAAAGCTCTGAATGAGGGGCATGTACAACTGAAAAAGCGAGGAGAACACACAATAATGTGATACACAGTGTCAATTTCTCTCTGATATGGATATAACAAAGGAACTAATAGCGTGAAAACAACCTAAGTCATATTAGTAAATGTTAATGATTATCACCATTAATGCTAGCTATCTAGCTAACATTAGGTAACCTTTCAAGAATCTGAACGCACATCCCTGAGTGCAATCATAAAAATATTACACTTGGACACCTATAAAAGTGTCTGTATAAAAATGAAGAACACCCTTCTGTCTCACTCAAAGACCCACCAGTGTTCAATATGTACACAGAACACACTCTTCATACATTATTATACAAAAATGGCAATCCAAGCAAAGGAACAGTGTTAACCTCCTCATGTAAAAGTTCCTCATGCAGCCTTTGAATGTCTCTTTTCCTAAAATCACATCAGTGTTTTGGACTATAGAGCCTGTGGACATTGTCTGCACATCTCCTCTGTCAAAATTGTCAACATTTAGCTCCATTCTGGAAGAAAAACAACAACATATATTAAATAGTTTTGAATGATAATTTATGCTTGGCATGAATATACACTAAATACTTTTGAATCATTTTCCTGGTTCTGAAAATGCTTAGCTCATTCATTACCCTGTGCTGTTTCTATAAGCCGTCACATAGTGCCACCTTCCCTCATCGTATCTGTTTTTGGACTTTAAATTGGTTGTACTGTCTTTCATCTCGACATGTCCATCAACGAGAGACAGTTCAAATCCACTGTCCTGTTCATCAGAGGCAAATACACTGAGTAACCCTGTATGAGCTTGATCTGTATTGATTCTATGCATTGACATGTATTGTGTTACACATATTCACAGAAGATCTAATCAAGTACAATGTTCATCCAGAGAAGGAGACTCGTTAGAGATGGCTGTGCACTCACCGCGTCCCTGGTGTGCAGTAAGACACCAGTGCTCTGTGTGGATCTGAAGCCCAGGGAAACCATTGTGGCTGAATTTGGCAATGTACTGTTAGCAGTAAGAGCAAGAGAGCTTCCTGTCTCCAGAGTAACTTCATGTACACCCTGAACAAAAACAATTATCATTGATTTCAGTAGAAAGTCCAAGTTATTAGTCCTTTCAGACTATATTGAAACTTGTGTGCAAGTTTCATACAGACTGTATCATTACAGTTTCAACCAAACTAAAGATTCTTGTCTTGGACAGAGGACACAAGGCACTTGAATTCAGTAAAACAGCTCTGGTTTTTGCACATTTCTGAATATGAAAATTTGAAATGTATAAAAGGTTACTCTGTACACTACAGAGCCACGGAGGTGACATGGTAGATATCTTTTAAATAATTTAGCATAGTCATAAATTAATATATTGATGCCACAAGACAATATTTTGAGGCCACAAACTAAGTAATTTTAAGAAAAAGAGAGGGGAACATAGGGAAATATATAAAGTGTAATAAACTCTTTCTTGGTCATTTTTGTCTACACATAAAAAGGTCTAATCAATTAAAAAAAAAAAGTCAGATGTCAGACTAACAAATAATGCTTTTTTTAACGACATCATATAGATTCTAGACTAAACTGCATAATTTCTATATTTGTTATATGTAACCATCTAAAAATCTGGATATGGTTTTAAATAATGTAAGCATGAAAGGATTAATGCATGGGGTTTATTCTAAGTCATACTAAATGCTGTTTTAATCTAGCCTTACCAGTAAAGCCTGCGGACAACCGGCATGAATTCCAATTGCCTCTGAGAATTTGATGGCAACATCCACCTCAAGCCCTTTAAGACATCCTCTAAGCGCCGGGTGGTTAATATTTAGTCTGGAATAAAAAGGATTTTGCAGATAAATGAAGTGATCATATGATCATTTATTCAGTTCAATTCATTAAAAGATGTCTTTTTAGAGTGCAAAAAAACCCACACCCAGCACTTCACTTTGCTGTCAATGTAAAATGCTTTAATTGAATTGTAGCTTGATTGCAATGACAATTCTGAGAGTAGTGACCTTAGCAGAAATGTTATCTGAATACAGAAAAATAATGTAATATAATATATTTGCAGACTGTATATTGAAATCTGATGTTAAATGTTTATTTGAACAGTGCTTAATAACTTATTACTGCCAAAAGTAATTCAACTGCTTAAATGTTTGGCTGGTCTAGTGCTCAATAATATATTTGTGTTATAGGAAAATAATTTAACTTTGAGGAGTTAACAGATCACACCTTCACACCACCCTGTTATAGATTAATTTCCTACAACAGCAACCCCCAAGTGTTTTATTCCTTACATAACAACATCTTTGACAGTAGTTATGGCTGCAAGGTTTATATTAATGCACTGTATTAATGCATTTCTATAGTAACAACTTACATAGAAACTTGTGTGTTAATGTGCATGTAATCACTGATATGATGTTTTCTGTGACGAAGCATCATATTTAGCATTCATACACGGAGTCTCCAGTGTCCAGGCTTTGTAGCAGAGGTAGGCCTAACTAGGTTTTCAGACACAGGACAGTCTTCAGGACAGAGGAGTTTGTGTTGCATTTTTGTCTTATTTACTGCAAAAATGTGCTACTATAGCTGCTCTCATGTAAGTGATAACAGGGCATTCCACAGCATTAAATATCACTATAAAAAGCATGATGACATTCATTAATAAATAAAAATCACAAATCACTCTGGTATAATTGGAATAAAACACTTTAGGATGTGATGTTACTGAAAAATAATCTTTGGGATGGTAACAGTAACTCCAGTCCATCGTTGATTATTTTCCTATAACAGCCCACCACCAACTGTGTTACTCTTTATATGACTCATATAATAGAATAGTATTATGGGCTATATCATGTATAATATTGGCCAGAACATCTACAGTGTTCTACAGTAAGCCATGTTCCCCTGTTGTTCCCCTGCAGGGAGTGTGTGACATTTAAAATCTGCCTGTACAATACTTCTGTCGACTCATTTCTGTCATTCTGCCATTTCAACAGTAGGTGGCAGTGGATGACTACTAAAACCTTGGCTTACACTTCATTGGCCAACAAAGCATGCTGTGCACTTCACAGCACACACCCCGAGCACATTGACACCGGAGTGAAGCAGAGATGAAGCTGGAGAGCGCCAAGACGCACGTGAGAGATGGGACAGACTGTAGCTGTACATCTCCTTCCTTACAGTATATAAGGCAAAGGCTGTCCACACCCTGAATAAAAACCAGACCACAAAGGTCTATCAAAAATATATTTATTATTTTAGACTTGCTTAGTGAAAAAAGTGCATCAGTGATTGACTGATCTTTGCACCCTGGACGAGGTGCCAACCCATCACAGGGCACAATCGCACACACACTCCCATTTACACACTGGAGACAATTTATGATGCCAGTCAGCCTACAACGCATGTCTTTGGTCTGGAGGAGGGCAAACATGCCAAGCACGAAGCCAGCCCACTATGCAAGTCTAAAGTAAACATTTATTTTGCCGTGGATTTTGAACACTTTCTTGCATCCACATATGAATGCAGCGCCATCTCCTTACTTCTCTCCCTTGTCTTGTGCACACACACGAGCAGCTGTGTGTCCTGCGCAAATGGGCATCTGCGTACACTGTCAGGTTAAAACACTACTGTTCGATGGGGATTTTATTGACATTGGAAGATATTTAGCATGCAGAAAGCTAGTTGGTAAAAATAGCTGCACAGCTTGCACTGTCCATTGTGCTGTTTTAACAGTCATGTCAGTAAATTGCTTTATTTTAGTGATTTAGTTCACAAAGCAGTTGATAGGAAGTACGATACAAATTGACCAAGCAAATACACATCAACAGCTTGTTTACAACATAATCCAGTATGCAACAACAGTCGAAAAAAGGACTGAACAAAACAGCACAAGATACTCTGCCTCCACCACCTCTCCTCCACCAGGCTGCGTTTGCGTTATGATCACAAAAACTGCTGTCTTTTGATACGCTTTACAACTGGCGAAGAGTGACGTGATTCTGTATTACGTCAGAATAAGCATCCAATCAGATCAGCTCCTCGCCTTTCCCTTAAAAGCGGCGCGTGCGCCGGCGGGAGAGCGCAGTCCCATGTTCGCCATGGCATCGTTTGTAGAGGAGGAAACACTCCGCCAAAGAAAATTCACAGAAGAAGAAACAGCCAGACTGGTGCAGGAAGTGCAGCATCGTCATGACCAGATATACGGCACACGAGAAAGGATTCCCAGGTCTGATGATGTGAGACATGCTTGGGAGGAGGTGGCTACACTCCTAAATGCCACCTCTTCCACTGGCTCAGTGTCGGAAACGCTTTAACGATGTCAGGCGACGAGCCAAACAGCATGCAGCGTCCAGGGGCCACATGCATGCTGCAGGAGGAGGCCCTTCAGTTAGCCAGAGCCTCAGTGCAGCTGAGCACATGGCTGTCTCCACACTCTCCCAGGACAGCAAAATAGGATTAGAGGGTATTGAAATCGGCTTATCAGGTATACATATTTAAAAATTAATTTTGATCTCATTTTTCACATTTACACAACGTACAGTGCTGCAATACACCGAACAATTATTTACCTTCCACTTACTGTAAGTATTTCTGATGGCTTGTTTTTTTTCATCAAAATGTTTAAAGGTGCAATTTGTAATATTTAAAACTTGTGTTTCAAGCTCTAATATGTAATAAATAGTAGGCTATAATAAATATCAATATGTATATTATTATATATTAGCTATATATAACATTATAGAGTTATATAGAAAAACTGTGATTCTCAATATTACTGTGCAGGGGAACTCACTACTTTCCTCATTTCAGACTTCTCTGTGCATTTTTTTTTTTTTGGCCCATATTAAACAGAGATCATCAGCTCTGGGAATTATCAGTGTTACAACCTGTAGAAATTGTGAATTAATGTACAATATAAACTGCCTACAAAAATTACTGTTGCTATACACCAATTAACACTTTAAAACCTTTTATGCCCTAATAATTACAAGACAACACTTTTTGGTTATAATGGATACGTTAGTGATCATGAAACACACTTCAGCTTCAGCTCCTCAGGCTGACGGTGCGCAGGGTCCTAAATCAGAAGCAGCGAAGGAGGAGATGGCAGAATTAGATGAGCCTGTGCAACAGAGGGGAAGGAGCCAGAACAGCCAGCAAAGAGCGAGTGACCTGGCATTTTTAGATCTCCAACAAGGTGGATTTACCATGCTGCAGAGGGAACTGGGGGCTCTTAGACGCTCTGTGAATACCCGTCTCTGCAGGATGGAGAGCAGAGTATACCCCCTGCTGGTGTCGACTGAGGTCAACTTAAGGAGACTAGCTGATGCTGCCGAGCGATGCTGTCCCCCTTTTGGCAACACAGAATCCCCATCTGTGCGGGCAGCTACTCAAAGCCGTTCCTTTGGTTTGCCCCCGAGAAGGGGGAGGAGAGGGCATTACATTAATATTTGGTTGTAATTTTTTATTCTTTGCTACATATTAAACAAGGTTTAATGGTTCTAGTGTGCAGCCTCAGTTATTTGTTTTGGCTTGTACTTAGTAAGGAAGAAAATGTGCAGCTAGTCGGTTGTGTGTCTCCTGTTTTAAAGTGTTTAATGCCATCCAGGCTCTTCGTATGACAATAATTGATCATCTTATAGATTTTAGGTAATAATAATTATGCACATTCAGTAGTCACAACTGAGTAGTTTGTTCTATTTTTTTAATTAAATAATTTAGATAGTTAATTCAGTAGTGTAAACTAGCCTATTTTATGTAGAAGTGGGGTAACACAAAACTGTGGTGAAAGAAATGGGCCAGCACTTCAAAGTCTTCACTTTAGGAAGTCAGAAAAAGCACAGTTATAGCCTTCCATCTCTGTCTGTATGCCTCAGGAGGCAGTAAATTAAGTGCAGTTTTGGTCTGCAGTGGGTGCAAAAATACCACTGCACCAGCAAATTTTTCAAATGTCACACCCCCCTGCTGCAGCACTCCGTCCACGTGAGCACAGATGTGTTTATTTTTGGCCATACAAATAGAAGCTGAGCGGGGACAGTAAAAAATACAACCCTGGTTTATATCCAACTACATTAGCAATGCGTTGGTATTCTCCCACTAGGGCACAATTGCTCCTGCAAAAAATAGAGCTGCTGGATTTCAGGTTCTTTTTAGGATGATTGCAAACAAATGTACTGTTTTTCACAATGAGAAAATGAGTTAAGGGCAGATGGATTATATAAATGAAATCTTGATTTTTTTTTCAAGTTAGACACTTATGTGTAGGATTTGCACTTAAACACCCATTACCTCTCTGTGAGCGCTGCTGGGATTCCTCCTATAAATGCTTGATTATAGATGTTGTAGTTGATCACAATATTGACCGAATAGTCTACAACGATTATCTCAGTTTTGTCGAGTGAATGGAGGATTTTAATGTTCCGAAAATAGGCCTGCAAAAGAAAAAATAAGTAAAGTAAGTACATTTTATTTTTAGAGCACATTTAAAACCAAAATTTGACCCAAGTGCTGTATATAGAATAGGATATTAAAAAAGACATAGAATATTAACAGTATGTAAAAAAAAGGAGAAACTACCGAACATATGAAACACTGATAGGATAGACAAACACACATTAAAAAGCCAACTGCTAAAAGTGTGTTTTTAGTCTTAATTTAAAAACTGTAACAGAAGGAGTACATCTGATGTCCAGGGGGAGGCTGTTCCACAACCTCGGCGCAGCCACTGCAAAGACACATTCACCCTTAGCATTCAGCCGAGATGGTGGAAGAGCGAACAGCAACTGATCTCAAGACCTCAGAGACCTGGGAGAAGCATACTGGCACAGTAGGTCAGACGTGTAGGTTGGAGGTAAACTGTGAAAAGCTTTAAAAACAAACAGTAAAACTTTGAACTGGTGTGTTTCAGTGCAATGACACCAAAACTGGGGTGATGTGTTCTCTTTTCTTGGTGCTGGTGAGTAATCTCACAGCTGCATTTTATACTGTATTTGATACTGAAATACAGTGAATTACGGTATTCTAAGTGAGACGAAATGAAAGCATGTAAACTTTTTTCAAATCCTGGGATGAGAGGAAATCTTTAATTTTTGATATTACATTGCTCTAATTAAATTTAATTTAACTGCTTTTAACCACAGAATTGATTTTCAGATTGACTCTGAGGTCGCAGTCAAATAAAACATCAAGTTTCTTCATTTGTGGTCTAACATATTGTGCCAGTACTCCTAAATAATTTATCAGAATCGATGTATTTTTGGATTGGTTAAGAGAATGAGCTCTGATTTGTTTTCATTTAACTGAAGGAAATTGTTTGTCATCCAAGTCTTAATATCCTCAGTGCACACGCTGAGATCATGTGGTTTTAAAGGAAGATACAGCTGGGTGTCATCTGCATACCAATGAATGGAGATATTGTTTCTTTCAAATAATGAGTCCCAGTAGGAGCATGTACAATGAAAAAAGGACAGGACCTAATACCGATCCTTGTGGGACACCACAGTCAGTGGTAGCAATGGAGGAATGAAATTTATCAATATTAACTGACAATGTCCTGTGAATGAGGCAGGTCATAAACCAGCTCAGCACATTATCCTGCTGGCCAGAAATACGCTCAAGGCATGCAATAAGGTATATCATGATGTATCATGGTGTCAAATGTGGACTGAGGTCTCACAGAAGCAGCAGAGCACAAATACCAGAATTGACTTCAAGTAGCAGGTCATTGGTCACCTTTAAAATGAAATGGTGATATACCTCCATACAAACCATACATAATAAACATAAACTTGTAAAAATTTATATTGAGGCATTTTAATTGGAAAGATAGCCTATTATTTCCGTGCAGTAAATGAAATAATAATAATAATAATATGTGATGTTTGACTTGAGTCAAAGGCAACAACTTTTTGTCATAAAGCAACTACTCAACAGCTTACCACAGGAAAAACTTTTTTGTCACTCCTCTTAATTTGCTTTTGGCCATTCTCTGTGTGCCGCAAAACAACATAGCCTCTTTCAATAGTAATAGTGAAGTGAGAGTCCTGTGAAAAACAGAAATTCTTTCATTTGCTAGTTCATTTAAATTAATATGATATATACATTCACTTTATTAGGAACATCTGTACACCAGTGTATCCACAGAATTATCCAATCAGCCAATCATGTGGCAGGAGTGCAATGCATAAAATCATCCAGATACAGGTCAAAAGCTTCAGATAATTTTCACATTAAACAGCAGAATGGGGAAAAAAGTAATCTCTATTATTCTGAACGAGGCATGATTGTTGGTGCCAGGCGGGCTTGTTTCACATACTGCTGATCTCCTGGGATTTTTACACACAACAGTCTATAGTGTTTACACAGAATGGTGCCAAAAAAAAAAAAAAACACCCAGTGAGCAGCAGCTCTATGGGCAGAAATGGCTTATTGGTGAGAGAGGACAGAGGGGAATGGCTAGACTGGAGGGCTACAGTAGCTCAACTAACAACTCTTTACAACCATGGTGAGCAGAAAGGCATCTCAGAATGCACAACACATTGAGCCTTGAGGCAGATGGGCAACAACAGCAGAAGTATAATAATGTTTCTTTTGAGGGTATGATACATTTATATTATTATAATATGTAAATACATAAATTTCACACCCTAAAATTTTGTACATTTGGCATGTAGATGCTTTAAAGTAATTTTTCATAGAAACAGTCATCCCTTCCATCTGGATGCTGTATTTAATTCTCTAAAAATTTGATCCATGCAGCCAGGAATAATCTTTAGATTATCATGATCCTAATGAAAATGCTCCAATTCCAAGTTTAGCATTTCCAAGCTCACCTCATTCCCCATAAAAAGCAGCAAGGCATTCTCTTGTCGACTTAGAACAAAGAACCTGACGGATCTACTGCTGATCACACTGATCTTGCCATAACCTGTACCATCAAAGTATTTTGTCACCTCTCGGGTCTCGCCTCTAAAAGAGAAGAGAAAGTATTATTTAAAATATTATTGCACATTAGAATTGAAACATTTAAATTGGAGTAAAGCGGCAGGAATATTTCCAGTTACCTTAGACATTGGTCTGTATTTTTAATGTTGACAGCATGCTGGAAGTTGTATAGGCTGAGGATGTGTGCATTTAATGTGATAAACTCAATGCATCCCTTAAATTTGGGATACTGGAGCTCCAGTGGTGGCTGATATCAGAAACAAATAAGACAAAATCAGGAAAAGATGAAAACACAAATATATTTGTGCTTCCTAACAATTAATCAAATTTCTTAATCCAGTATCAGGTGAAATGGACTTACAGTGAAGTCATCTGGATAGCCTCCCACATAGAAAACAACCTCATCACTGCCCAGATCCAGCAAGTTTACAGTTGTATTTGGTTGATTTGTGATTTTTGACAGCTTCTTGGGAACACTTGAGCTGTAATGCTGGGTATAGATGACTTCTGCATCTTGGTAAATTCTAATTAGAGCACATGACCAAAAAAGAATGCAAGAAGGCACTGAACAAGTCCACTATAAACTGTAATCGGAAGGGACATTAATCAAATATTTCCAGATTTGGCTGGTGAATCGATTTTACCTACGGAAGTCCACTCTGTCCATAAAGGAGCTGTCAATGCTGGACCGGGTAATTTTTTCAGTCTTTATTTTGTAGGTCATGTCCCCCAGTTTGTACACACAATACAGGACACCATCCATGACCACCATTCCAATAAAGTCTCTCTTCATCTGGATGGGAAAAGATTACAAACAACAACAAATGTTATGCTTGTCAATCAAGAGTCAGCAAAATCAATTTTTATAAACAAGCAAGCAACATAATACAACAAGCTGAGATATCATATGTGAAATGTTTTAGTTAATCAATAACCTTTTTGTGTTTAACACTTGTTTTGAAGTTGAAATCAAATCTGGTCAAACGCTTGCCATGGTACTGAGAATCCGGAAAGCTTATACTTTCCCACGGTGGAAAAATTACTGAATGTTACAAAGCACTGACCATATGGAGACAATAACGTATTATTAGACTTATATTATGTGGAATGTCTGCCATATAAGTCTGTGCAAGTTGTTACTATAGAAACAATAACATCAGAATGAGCGCATTAATATAAATGTGTGATTAGCCTTGCAGCTGGAACTACTGTCAGAACTGCTGTTATAGAAGATTAATCAACACCTTCTGACCAATCAGAATCGAGACTTCAATGGTGGCATGGTATAAAAAAGTCTTTAACTAGACACACAGATGTGTTAAAACAAGTTTTGTTTTGATTGTGTACAATTTAATACTATTCATCTACAATTTCTGCACTAAATGAAAAAGAGCCACATTACATTCTTGTTTCCTAAGTAAAGGACGAATAGATTTTCTTCCTCTCCACTCTGGCGTCGGCTGCGCCTGCCTTCCCCATCTTTTTTGGGCCGACGGAGCATCAGGTCCATGGCAGTGAAGGCTTGTAGATCAACCAGGTTTTTAGGAGGACGCAGCTCTATGTGGCTTTCACCAGATAATAAGATGGGTCCCCTAATCTGAAGACACAGAAAAGATGTTGAGTTTAAATCTCAACAATACCTCTTCATTTTGGGGGAAAAAATAATCCACCTCATTCATATTGATTACATTGCTAGCTATATTTCATATGTGCCTTTTCAACTGCTAATGATGTGGTATGGATGTGTCAGAGACGTGGGCTGAAAAATATCAGCACAAATGGTGAGCAAATCCAGGGGCATGTCACTCTGTGTAATCCCCTGACTGTCACTGTTAGGCTGCATGAATCTACATTCTGGGATAGAAGGAAATCAGCCCTAGCCTTGCTTCTTCATACCGCTCTGTGTATTTCTCTTACAACCGTTGTATCATGTGGGAGTATCAAGATTGGTTCCACAAAAATCCAAAGTACTCTGCCATTTGCTAAAAATGAAACTTTATATTGATGCCTTTTTAGTGAAATATGCTACAGCATACAATGTCAGTACTTACTGTGTTGGCCAGTTCTCTGGTCCTCTCAATCATGTCTTTGATTCTCATAATGCTAGCAGACATGTTGGCACTGCTGGGCAGCCGGCTGCTCTGATTCTCCACTTCAGCCAGAGTATCAGTCAGGTTGGGGAAGAATTTGTTCAGTTCATCCACTGACAAGAAACACAAGGTTTACCCCAAAATGCACACTTCATCAGAGTTTTCTCAGTTTTCTTTACCAGAGGAGTGACTGCATGGGTGAGTTAAATCATCGATGCAGCATTGTTATTCTGACCAAATCAAAATAACCTAGGAACTTGGGAAAATTATTAGGAGATATAAAGTGAGTATGAAGCCAATACTGTAAATTCAGTACATTGCTAAGGAACAAATAATGTTCTGAATATGCAACTTTGTCCTAGACAGTATAATTAGATGCACACCCCTAAGCAACTTTACAATAATATTACAGTAAGCTTTTTTTTGTATACATTGGAATATCTGAAGAATCTCACATGTTTTGTTGACGCTGTTGAGTATGTTGTCCACATTTGATTCACCGCTGGGTATTTTGATCTTGTCCAACTCCTCACTAATGTTCCTTAAACGTGCTGTATCATTGTTGACTGTTTTGTTGGCAGCCTGCACAGCATCCTTAGCTTGTTTCAGAAGGGCACCTATATGATCTGAATCAAAAAGTGAATTCAAAATCTTGTTAAACCAGCAGTATTTGTTTAGTTCATAGGTAAAGTTTTTCTGGCCAGACATCTCACCTCGGTTGATTACATTTAGCTCATCCTCGAGAGTTTGGATCTCTTTCTGCATATCCCTTTTTTTGCCCTTTGCTTTGTCCAGGCGTTCTTTAATGGTATCATACTTTTCTGCAGCCTCTGAAGGCCAATATGGAAAACATTAGGCAGAGATTTTAAAAACATAGACTTATAAAAACAAGAGAATGCTAAAGCTCAGGTCTGAATATTGCTGTTAATAAGTAAGGTATAAAACATGATGGGACGTAAAAGTGATAATTTTCCAAAAACAACTCACCCTAAAGTGTTTTACTCCTCTTATACCAGTGCAATTCACGATTGCAGTTTTTATTTATTAAAAAAACAACACATTGTACTTGTTATCCATTTATAGTTACATTTAATAAGTTTATTAAGTTTCTGCTATATATCATATTTATTTTGTATTATAAATGCTATGTAAACACATTTGAAAAATCTGTGTATGTGGAACATACCCCATACAAGTCTCTATTTAAGATGTTTCCAGTTAAGATGTAGAAAAGATAAAGTATTAGAATGAGTGCATTTAATATAAACCTGTGATTTGCCTTTGTTATAGAAAATTAATCAACACCTTCTGAACAATCCAATATGAGAAATCCACAGTGCTGTGGTATAAAAAAGTATTATATTCACCATTCAACATTACACAACAATATAGGTAATCAATAACAAATTAAAACAAGAAGACCTTTTAGATTATTTTCTGCTTCCTTAGCTTTGTCATCCAGGCTGTTTGCAGAATTCTTTAGTTCTTCTGCCTTTTTGGTCAGGTCTTGTGCTTTTACATCCTATCCAAAGAGTGAACACAATCAAATAAAAGATTTCACCACATTAAAAATAATTTGACAAACTAATTATACTGATAGAAATTGTTTTGCACTGCAGTACTCACCGCTAAGGCATGATCTGCAGCTTTGTTGGCTTTATTAGCTGCTGCCTCGGCTTCTTTGATAGCGTTAATAATGTCTTCAAAAGCAGTGATCACATCTATGGCTTTATGAACAACTGAAGTGTTGGTGAAACTTAGAAGAGACCTATAACAAAATGTGTGGGTAATACTAATGTTTCTGTAACAGCATCTATAAAACACTCAAGACTCACACAAGTGAACTTACATTTGAAAATGCATCGCAAGATCCATGAGCTCCTGTGCATGCTCCTCTGCCTTTCTGACGATAACGTCCATGGCCGTGGCTTTAGAAAGCTCAACAAGCCTCTGGTTCAGCTGTGACTTTGCTCCATCCAGTTCAGCTGCAAGTTTTGCATAAACCTAAAAAAGAAAAATATAAAAAGTTAAACTCTGTCAAATAATTTAATGAATACCTGCTAAGTTTATGTTCCACAGAAATCCAAACTCAAATTCTTTGATCTATTTTACGCTAATGTATACGTATTATAAAAACTGACAAGCTTATGTCCTATGACGCATTACAGTAACAGACTCTTACATTTTTTAGATTGTTCATCATGTTCTGAAGATCCTCCGTGTCTCTCAGTGTTCCTCTAATCATTGCCAGATCAGACCAGATGTCATCCTGCTTGTTCTCAAACATTAAATGATGATTCTGAGGATATGATATGATGGTGAACTGCAGCTTACTGAATAGGTGTATATGACTGTCATTATTCAAAACCTTATGAAAAACAAATATAAGTACCATAATATCTGACAGAACTTCTTCATTACCAACATTCATGAGAATTGTTTTGTTTACAGCTTTCGCTGCCTGTTTCAGTGCTTCCTCTAGCTCTTTAAGTCCAGTATTCCAGGACATCAGGTCTTGAGCAATTCGTTCAGCAGTAGCCTGGGCACTATCCAAGGGACTGGTGAGATTGTTCTTGATGTAGTCTAAGACTGTGGAAAAGGCACACATTCACCATAAGAATGTCTTTAAGCTTGAAAAAGGGTTGGTTGTAGAATGTATTGTAGTGGTGGCTTGTATGTAGGGGCAGGTGATGCAAAACATCATGATATACATATAACAAATGCTAATTGTCATTCACAGCTCCATACATTTTAAATTCCTTTGAAATATTAGTTATGTCTTTTTGAGTGACCAATGATAAAAAAAAAAAAAAAAAACTTCGCAATTTGAAAGATCTAAGCCCACGTTCCACTGATTTGCTCACCTTTCTATGTGTTATGACTGTATTTCTATAAATTCTAAAGGGATGGCAAGATCCAATGGGACATAAAAAATAAAGGGTTACAAAATAAATTAAAAAAACAGATGTGGAGTAAATTCTGAGTTTAGTGTGAATAATTGCAATTGGCATGAAGAGAGTAAATTTGGTTGGGGAACATTTCAATCTCAAAAAAAAAAAAAAAAAAGTACAGTGGCTAGTAATTTCTAATAACAACAGTATCCTAAAACAAGGACAAAACCTCTCAACTTCAAAATGCACGTGAACAACTTCAGAATGAACCTGAACCCAAACGAATAAAACTCACGTTTTTGGGCTTCCCAGAGCTCATTCTCAGCCAGCTTCCTCTGCACCTTACAATTTTGCTTTCGCATCTGTTCCACCATCCGTTGCGCCTCCTCCAGTATGCCTGACAGCAACTTGCCGGACAGAGTGGAGTCGATACCGTTTGAAATCCTCAGTTGTTCCAGGAATTCTAAGCAAGTACCAGGTCAGTCATAAACAAGACTTTAAAATGTAAGGAACCCTTCAGCACAGCAAAGTCACCTTGATTTATTACCGCACAATATGAGTTTGGAAAACAGGTATTTACATTGGATTTTATCGAGAATCAGAAAGAGTAACATTCAGTGTTCTCAAAAATATACCAATGTAGCACTTCTAAATCTATTTAAAGGTAAAAGTCAAATAATTTAACTTCTTCTGTCTTACCTTGTATTCTTTTTAAAAGTTCTTCAGTATCAGTGAGCAGGTTTTGGCCCTTTTGGTGTGTTTTGTTCAAATCCCTTAATAAATCCTTACTGGTTAAAGAAGTTTGATCTGCCTGATGAACAAAATATTAATGTTCCATTAAGACCATTAAGTGTAAGCCTCTACTGATGTACACTGATGTAAGATTCATATAAATACACATAAAGTAAAAGTCAACATATCTGTTTATATTTATATTAGTATAATATCTTTTACTAGAGAAACAGTTCTGTTTTTGGGTTTCTGGTTGTTTTTTTTTTTTTGGGGGGGGGGTTCATCTAAACCCAAAGCCCACAACAGATATGGTAGATAGTAAAGAGCTGTCTAGTTATTCTTAAGGGTTCTTAGCTTACCAATGGGGTTCTACTAGGGAAATTCATAGAACTTTTAAGGGCCAACTTATACCCTTAAGGGTTCAAGATGTAACCATTTTAAAGAATATATAGATAAGCTGTATTTTATTGTTGGATCAAGATGAGTTCAATGCACCCTATGGTGTCAATTTCTACCTAATTCGATTTTCTGCCATCTTGGATTTTGTCAAAAACAAAAGTTATCAAAAGAATTTTGAATAGTCCAAAGGGTTTCCCTGTAATGGGCCAATGAATCTGATGGCAAAGTCACCAAACAGGATGTGAGGCTGTATCTCAGCAAAGACTTTGCACACTGACACGAAACTTGGTTGGCATCATTGGGACCATGTCCTGAGGCTATGCAACAAATTTCGTGATAGCGCCACCTATTGGCCACCTATTGGTTAGATGTAAGCCAAAAATGCTTACATCTAACTGCCATTTTTACTACTCCTCCTCCAAATTTTGTCCAAGCTTCACCAAATTTAGCTCACATCATCTTGAGACCTGTCTGAACAAAAATTATCAAAGGAATTTTGATATTCAAACCCATTCTCCTGTAACGTGCTGGCAAATGCAAAAAACAGGATGTGACAGTCTATCTCAGCAATGCATCTACGTATCATCACGAAACCTGATAAGTATCTTCAGGACCATGCCCTGAATGTATCCAAGAGGTTTTGTGAACTGTAACAACTTTCATTTTTTTCCTTATATCAAGAGTTAGATAAATTCACAGTTCATTTTTCCTATAATTCCCTGGAGTCTGCAGAAGTGAACGCATACCAACATCTGAAATTCAATTGTACTTCCTGTCAACCATCTTGGATTTTGTTAAAGACTGTTTTTCCACTACTCCTCCTACAAATTTTCTCCAATTATCACCAAATTTTGGCAAACGTCATCTTCAGAGTAAGCCTCACAAAAGTTATTAATTAAAAAAAGAATTTTTAATATTCCAAACGGTTTGTCCGTAATGGGTCAACGAATCTGACGGCAAAGCCACCAAACAGGAATTGAGGTTGTATCTCAGCAATGACTTTGCACACTGACACAAAACTTGGTAGGCGTCTTTAGGACCATAAGCTGAGGATATGCAACAAATTTTGTGCCAGCGCCAAAATGCTAAACATTCTAAAACATGCTTACATCTACCTGCCATTTTTGCTACTCTTCCTCCACATTTTGTCCAATCTTCTCCAAATTTGGCTCACATAATCTTGACATCTGTCTGAAAAATGCTGCAGCAGTGCCACCCTGCTGCCCATTTGATCATCTAGACCTTGCCTCCTATAGTCAGAGAATACCACCACTGCCCTTGGTCAAAACATACACATCATGAGTGAAACTACAAATCACTATTGAATCCCTTTGCCTAAAGTTATGGCTCTGCTTTCCTGTGATTGTTTAGGCAACAATTGTAGCATGTCTGTGGATGTGTGGCTCACCAAATCTGGGTGCTTGGCCCCCGAAAATGCTGCTTGCAGCTTTGATTATTATTATTATTATTGTTGTTGTTGTTGTTGTTATTGTTTGTTGTTGTTCTCCAAATTGCTATGGTATAAGAAAAATAAAACACATCAGTGTGCTGTTATAGGAAAATAATCAACTTCAGGGTGGTAACAGTAACTCTCTGTTGTTGATTATTTTCCGTTAACAGCACACCCTGCCCTGGTTTACTCATTACATACTGTATATTCAATATACAGCATATAGTTAAAGGGAAAAAATCTGAAACCTTGAATCTGGAACCTTATAGTGGTCTTAGTTTGTTCCTTTGTTGGAACCCTTTAAGGTTCTATGTAAAACAAGGGAATGTTTCCTTTTCTGCAAGGACCCCTTGAGGGCAATAAGAACCTTTAACCATCCAAAGAACCTCTAAGCTGCCCTTATATTTGGTTATATAATAATTTATGTTGCTGTCGTGTTGTTCTATGAATATACATATTTGTTTGTATTATATCTGAATTCGAGGTGGTTTTGTGTGCCATAGTTTCTAGTTTCCCAGTTTCTAGCCTTAGTGCCTGTTCCTTAATTTTGTGCTTTTGTAGATTTGACTGGTTTGTCTAATTAAACAGTAACTATAGATTTGATTCTGATGATGTCTACTGATTATCCTACCCCTTTTTAGAAGTGTAACTTTAACTTTTTAATAAAGAGATTCAGCCTCTGGCTTCCTGTTATTGCAGTGTCCAAAAGTCCAAATAGAACAGTACATATACCTTAATCTTAAGTTTCATCACGTCTTTTCTGACACCATCCATGTCTGCCTCAAGTTCGCTAACACCATGCTTTAGCACTCGAACAGATTCTCTGTAATTTTTTACTAGCTCCTGAAATGAAGAAACATAAACTTACTGAATGTGAGATTTGACATCAGATCATTTCTATACAGGAAAATAATCAAATCTATGTTATGATGGTCAGATTTTGGCTACCTTTGTAGCAATAATGTCATCTTCTAGTATTCTCAGAGCAGTAAGACTTATGGAGATGTTTCTCTGAAACTTGAGTTGGGCCTTGAGGATGGCGAGCTCATCATCCATTGCCTCTAAAGCATCCATTAATGTCTGAAAGCAACTATCACACTCTGTAAGAAGCAAACATTGAAAACATTAAAAGAGGATATTACAATCTGTAATGGTCCAATGTGATTCATTATTAAGACTTGAATAAAAAAGCACTCATTCTACATGCTCCATCTGCTAAAGGGAAATTTAATTTTTTTTTAATGCTTAACAGAAGGTGGTTGATACTTATAGCAGGAGAGTTATATGATTGACTTTGCACTTAATTTTGCATGTTCTTAATTCTGAAAAGATCATCTGTGCACGTTCATTAATCCAGCTAGTAAAACCGCCTATGGCCGATGTGTGTAGTTCAGCAGGCAGTGGGATTTGGAATAAATCATATCTTTTGGTTATAGTTACTGCAACCAGTACATTAAATCTAAATATGGCTACATACCAAATGAAAACTTTTGTTTTTCAGAAGTCAATAAAGAATTTTTTTTCTTTTTCTTCTTGTTGAACCTTCTTCTCTGCCAGGCAATTAAAAAACTAAATAAAAAACTAAGCCTGGACACGAAATCTGCTACTGATTTGTCCGCCCTCGTGCTTCTGTTTACCTGTTTAAACAGACTAAGTTGTCAAATTTTCACCATGTTGAAAAGGAAGCATGCAATCACAATGCCTTATGAGTAAGTTCTGCTTTTAAAGTATCCAGCTACTGGACTTGGCTTTAGTTGATGAAGTAACTGAGTGGTACTTAAAACAATAGCAGAGAAACAAACTGGGAAAATGGCAAGGGCAATGAGAATGCATCAAAAGCAAGTTCTGTGTTCCTATAACAAAGTAAAACAATTTGTCTTAAGTCTGGACTGTGACCCTCTGGTATTCAAGTTCTTGTCTGAATTCCACACTGTCCGTGTGTGTGACCGAGATCGAACACATACCTTGGCAGTCATTATCAGTACTTGGCTCATCTGGAGATTCACATTCTACAGAAACACATCAGGTTTACAGTCACAATGCAGTAATGCAGCTGAATTTTAAAAGGCTCATTCTCAGAGTAATATCAAACACATTCAGAAGTTCAGTGTTGCCTACTGCCTGTAATGGGGTCACAGATGTATCCATGATTGCAGTCACAGAGCTGACAACTCCTTCCAGCTAGCGGGTCACCGTAATACCCAATGGCACACCTATGGAAGGAGGGATGATTCAATGAGCATGAAGATATTTAAAAGATGTCTTTGGCAGAAGTTAGTGGGAAGTCTAGAGGTTGTCTAGAGCAAATAAATCTTGTTTGAGACATAAAAATTGATTATTGTGTTCATATACAGGACATAAATCGTTAGGGACCAAGCATGCTTATAAACGTCCACTGATGTCTCAGCTCAGTCTGTGACCACTGGAGACCATGAGTCATGATTTAAAACGATATAAAAATCTATTTTAACACAATGTAATGAAACATAGACATTTCCTGTAGTTGATTCTGTGGCTTATGCTCATTTTCTATCTAAAATTATGCTGTATGAATTTTTGAATATGATTAGTCAGAATGTGTTGATTCATTTTCTTGTCATTCATTTTCACTTACAATAGCTTTGGCTCTAGTTCAAATCACGCGTTTAAATGAATGTGCTCATTCTAATACACTATCATTTCATCTCATTTACACTGACTTTTTTCAAAGGTGGCAGGATTAGACTTCGTGTATGTATGTATGTATGTATGTATGTATGTATATATAGTCATAAAAAATCTGTCACAGGTCGTATGTGGCTGGACTTTGGACAGCCCTGATCTAAGGCTAATAATAAACTGATTAAAAATGCTATTTAACAAATACATATAATAGCTGATATGGTGATGTTTTCTGTAAGGAGATGTTTATTTAACATTTAAGGAAGGAGTCTCCAGTGTCAGCACTTTGTAACAGTCCATAAGTTTTCCACCATGGGAAAGGCATCAAGGCCAGAGGGCTTTGTGCTTTCTGGTTTTCTGAGAAACATGACAAGCTGTGTTTTTGGTGTAACTAACTTAAAGACACTGAAAAAGAAATGCCCCCATATTTTTTATTCTTTACTTGAATAGTGAACTATCTGTAGGTATCAAGTTATCTCTAGATAAATGTTTAGATCTATTCGCACCTTTCACAGTGGGTTCCAGAATAACCAGCCTTGCACAGGCATTCAACATGACCTCCAACCTCCAGACAACCAATGGCAAAACTGTAGAAACAAACAAACAAAATTGTTTCAAACAAACAGTAAGTTTTCTGTTAAACCTTCTGTGTGATTGTGATGTTAACTGTTACCAGTTGGCCATGCTGTGTGTGCATTAGGGAAGTGTGTGTGTTTGTGTGTGTGTGTGTGTGCGAGTGGTGGTATGAACCTACCTGTGTGTGTGTGTGTGTGTGTGTGTGTGTGTGTGTGTGTGAGTGAGTGGTGGTATGAACCTACCTGTGAGACGGTTGTGAGAAGGGACATGGACACAGTCGGCAGGTCCTGAGAGCAGCGATGCCATAGTGTCCCTCAGCACAGTGCTCACAGTGATCCCCTGCTGTGTTCAACTGGCAGTTCTACACAATTAGACGAGGAAACACAGCTTCACAATAAATAGCTTGATAATCATTATCAGAAATTCACAAATCTGCATTATGAAAAAAGACATTAGACCAGTAATGTGTTGTGTACACTTGATTACAGATAGTCCAGATTCCTATTTGCAAAACATATCGCAATTGCAGTATTTACAAAAATTATTCAGTCAGTGTCATTGTTCATTATCTGTGCTCTTAAGTAAACTCTTATTTAAAAAGAAAAACCTAACTCTAAAAAAGGCCACATGGCAGTGGACTCACTTTCCACAAAAACAGTTCCACTGTCTTATATCAACTTGAAGACAGTCGGAAAAGTTACCTGCATCCTGTTTGCAGCTGAATGATAAGAGTGAAAGTGGGAAAGGCACTGGAAAGATAAAGAAGGCTCTTACCAAGCATTTCCCTGTGTTTTGGTCACACTCATGGGAGAAACCATTGCAATTACAGGGGACACACTGTCCTCTGTATGGTCCCCGTCTCGCCCTGTACTGTCCAGGGCCACAGTCCTGTAGAGATTACAGAACTGGCGATTAGTCAAGTTTCCTCTCACTTCATGAGTGACTAGTGCAGATGAACATGTCTCTGAAACTCTGCATGGTTTTTTGGCTGCACTCAAAAAAGGTTTTCTGAGATGTCCCGTCAAAATTAGCTTATATCTGTTATCTAGATCACATTCACAGTGAGGTCCTAACCATTTATGAATATGATTGACTTCCTAGAAATCCTGTCTTGTTAGCTCATGTTAGCTATTTAAATAGCAGTGTAAATTACTGATATTTATAATTATGATTTACACATCTTATGCAAAAACCTGTCAGAGTTACTTATGTTAAATAGAATCAGCAATGACTATTAGCATAACTTTTCTGAATATTACTTAAAATCCTTCATAAATGCAGTGAATGTAAATTGTGTTAGCCATTTGGCATTATCAGTGAAGATAATAAACATTTATGGATGTAACTTTTGTCAGGTTAGCTCATGCTAACTAACTGTCTAGGAATATTTGTGGAAATGCAAGTCATGAATGCCTATGACTTTCTTCTTCCTACTCAAAGACTTCCATCAATAATCAATAATGACTTCCCATCAATAATCTAGAAGGCATATGCACTTATATTAAACTTGAAGGGACATTCATGTGCAACTTGAAAAGCAGCACAATTTTTTTTAGGAAAGCTAAGTTTGTAGCTAAGTATTGAGTGAGTATTGAGTTACATTCCTTCCACCTGCAGTTACATATTTTTCCAATTAGCGTCACTGTAGCTACTCAATAATTGGTAGTAATTGCTCAATAATATGCTTTAGGATGAATAATAGGTCAAGAAATTGAATGGTTGACAATAGCCTAAGTTAGGAAACACCAGGAATGGTTGGTGCAGTTATAGTGAATAACAGTGACACCAACAGAGGTGTACGTGGAGCATTATCACCACAAGTGATCCCAATGTTGTATGTTCCAGCTGCCACCCCGCTGCATGCTTATAAGAGCATTTTTCTTTCTTTCTTCTTGTCCTTCTTACTTTTTTTTAAAGATTTATAATCCTATAAGATTGTACTGCTCTATATTCATTTAATAATGTTTCATGCAGCTCCGTACCTCTATAGCCCCTCCAGTGTGGTTGTTGTTTGTAGGATCACAATATTTTCTAGAACGAAGTATTGGATGTTCTTGGTTGTTCTCCACCTGTACCTTACTGGGTTGGTCCACGAGACAGAGTCCTGATCCGGCCAAACTGCAGAGCAGCAGGATCCATATATAGCTCATCCTACCTGCCATTTCCAAGCAGAAGCTCTGACATTCACTTCCAGAATGAAGAAATGAAAAATAAACAATTTAAGTGCCAAATCTCTGGGTTTCCACATCTACTCCAAAGGCCAATTATGTGAAAAATGTTATTTCTCCAAACTGCACACATCCAATAGTCTCCTTCCTGCATGCAGATACTGAGAAAGTCTTGAGCTTGGCTTAGGGCTGGGCTCTTTCCAAGGTTCAAAGATCATTTTTTTATCTTGCGTATTCATTTAGTGCTGATAGCAAACATAAAGTATAAAGGCATGGCAGAGATTGAGCTTTTTTGAGTTTTACATGTTTTTACAGGCATGGAATCAGGTAAGGGATATATATAAGTTAATATGTGCAACATACAGAACTTTGTTTATGAGGAAAAGCTGGTGGACTGTGGGAAAGAAAGCAATGTTTTGGTGTTAAATGTTCTCAATTTCCCCAAACATACCCAAACCAGACATAACACATTCCTCTATTCAATCGAGCACCTGTGGGATGTGCTGGACATGCAAGTCCCATTAATGTAGTGTGTATATATATATATATATATGTGTGTGTGTGTGTGTGTGTGTGTGCTGATAGAACAGATAGATAGAACAGGTGCCATATTCCTGAGAAAGGTTCCCATGGAGTCTAGGGTGTGCATTTTACTCTCATGTGTTCTGTTCTATAAATAAAAAGCTTTTTAGGAAAAAAATAAGACTATTACATGTCTTAATTGGTTAATGCTGGACAAAGCCACAACAAAAATGTATAAATAAATAAAACAAGATATTTAGTTACCACAAATAGGATTGGGAAGCATTAGCATGCTCATATAGATAATAAATTAGCTAAGGTTACAATCTTCTAGTACCTGAAAACTTTGTGTGAAAGTATGCCACACTATACCTTTGTTTTTTATGTGTAAAGCTGCCGCTATTGACTTAAACCCAGTTTTCTTTTTATTTTGAAAATGATATTACAGCACTGCATCATGGGATGCAACATACCATGAACATCAATCTGGCTTCATTCTTTTGCCTGATCAGTATTTCTTCAAGCTCCCTTTGGTGTGAGTGTTCATGTTTACATACTAAGTACTGCATATTGCTATGGGGTGGGATTTAGTATGAGTAGTATGCATAATATGCTATCTTAAATAAAGCCAGTGTTACCCTGTTAGACTTCATCAGTTCAATACAATTTTATTTCCACTGAGTTTTTAACAATAGAGTTTTTAGATTTAGATCCCTAATAAGCAATGGCTAGCAGCAAGAAAAGTGCCATGAAAAAAGCTTAAAGAAAACTTGAGAGGAACCAGACTGAAAAAGGTAAGAGTAAAGGCAAAACAGTGCTAAATGTGTTGAAGGGATGCTCAGTGATGGAGTCTTGTGGTGAGGTCTTTATGATTATAGCAGCAGGTCATAGGTACAAATCTACAGTATCCAGGAGCAATTTATGCCTGATTTAACACCCCAATATCTCTACATTCAGAGGCTCCCCAGTGGTGTAATAACCAAATGCAGAATCAAGTGCAGGATTGACACTAAAGACTAAGTGCCATTTGTAATGTTGCCAGTTTGCTTTCTCTAAATTTGCAAAACTTTAAGCTGTAAAAATCAAGTTTGGCAACGTTGTCCATTTTTTGAGCCATTTTCTCATTACATTTACCATATTTAGGCTTTGGAAACCAGACTCCAATATACCCTGCTGCACCTGCTACAACTCCCCAGTGTTTGGCGTGATAGTCTTGGAATACAAATGAATAAAGTAGTCTGAGTCTGAGAGCCCAGTCCAGATATTATGGTGTATATTTTCAACCAGAGCGAAATGTCGTTTATTGATTTCCAGCACAAACAATCAATCTTGGACACTGAGTTAATAAGTCAAACCCTTTTTTAATTGAGAGATACAAAAAGATCTTATACAATGGGGTAGAGAGCATAGCTAGCGATGCCACAGGTGTTGCTGCCGTTTCGGATCATGCGCATATATCCTCCTTCTCCCCAACCTGTGCCCCAGCTGATGACAGAGAGAAAATTAGACTTAACACTTAAATTAGACTTAAGCTTCCAATCTTTCAATCCTATAAGACTCTTTCACTGGCATATTAGTGTTTTCTTCGTCTTTTTTTTTTTTAACTTCATGCTACTCTAACATACATGACTCAAAGGGTGTGTTAGAGCAAGGAAAATAATAAAATGCAGAATTTTAGCTGTGGAATTTTCTAATCCTGGAGTTCTCTTGCACTGGATATTTAGAGCAGTCTCCTGCCTGTGACATGAATTGAAACTGCAATGAAAATACTGACAAGCCTTTTCTTTCTCCCGTACCCAATTGTAAACATTACAAACTGCACCTTTAACCAATCTAATGCAACATGTTGCATATTTATTATGGTAAGATTATGTTTTCAGAGTGTTATTGTTTTCCCTAATTTATACAACTCATGCTAAATATGTATCTATAGTGTGTACAGGATACACAGCATGTGCCTAATGTCCCTGTATCATGTCCATACTGTGAAAGATGCAATTACACTACACTGTTCAGAGTGCATTTTGTACATAATTCACATAATGTGTTTTCTACACTTTGCAAAATATTTTAGTCTTTAATGATCATCCTCTTCACTTAAGTTCACCTAACATTAATGTGTTGCAATATATAGATTATATCAATGTGAGAATCTGAAAAGGCAAATTACTTATTAAGTCATAACTTTCTAAAATCAATTATTACAAAGATCTTCATTAGACTGGGTGTTTTATAGCAGATCAACTCTAAAACATATACTGAATGCAATGTTCTTAATGAATAAAGTAAGAAGGACATGCTCTGACCTGTTTTTGATGATCCAGTAGTCTCTGCCGCCCTCTGAGCCGTAGCCGACCAGAAGCACTGCATGGCTCAGGTTGTTCGGATTACATCTCGGCTCCTCATAGATTCCTGACAGAACATTTCAAATTACTTTAATGTGTAAGAAAGATCCACTTTTATTTATGCAGCAAATATTTCTTGCAAATAAAATGACACAAACATACCTGGTGAGTTAGGACATTGTTCAACTTTCTCATTCATAAGCTAATATAATTGTGCAATTATTATTTCTTTGTGTTTTATGTAAGGAATAAAACAGTTGGAGGTATTCTGTTAAATTATAATAATGAAAATAAAATAAAAATGAAAATCAATGATTGAGTGGTATGATGGGCCTAAGGTGAAGTGGAGTTATTGTTATTACCCCAAAATTGATTATATTCCAGCAACAGCAAGTCCCACAGCCATGTTTTATTCCTCTTATACTGCAGCAGCCAACCATCACATTAATCACTAATCATTAATCAGTTATTAAAAACAACATGTCATAGTTTGTGTCTGTTTATAGTTACATTTAATGTTGTGGAATGTCCACTAAACAATTTAGTTCCTGTTATCAGCTATAAACAGCTATAAACAGCTATAAACAGTTAATAAGACCAAAAATTGGCAGTTGCCATGTTACCGAGATACGGCTAAGCCCTTGCCCTGAAAACTTTCCCATGTCTGAAAACTAAAAGTTCTGTAAGGAAACATTTATTTTAGAGTCTCCAGTGTCAGCTCTTTGTAACAGTTGTTATGTTTTTCTTCACTGGAGTCTTCAGGACAGAGGAGTTTGTGCTTTATGGTTTCTCAGTAATGTGACACACTACATTTTCTGATCTGATTAAGTTCAAGAGATAGCTGCTATAACATAATTGATAACAGGAGCTATCTTTTCTCAAGGATATTCCACAACATTAAATATA
This sequence comes from Pangasianodon hypophthalmus, assembly GCF_027358585.1. NCBI lineage: Eukaryota > Metazoa > Chordata > Actinopteri > Siluriformes > Pangasiidae > Pangasianodon > Pangasianodon hypophthalmus. The sequence goes on from NC_069720.1 coordinate 14,631,442, forward strand.
ACTACAAATGGTTAAAAGTAATGAAATATCTTTCATTAATACATTATAGTAATTTTCTTTATTAATAGTGTATTAATTAATAATTACACCAAAATTATTATTATTAATGCACATTGATGTGTTATAAATAATCAACTTAAGGGTGGTAACAGTAACTCTGCTTCAGGCCGAGCCACATCACACTCCATCATTTACTTTTTCCTATAATAGCACACACTGCCATGTTTTACCTCTTACTTATTTTACAAGGTTCTGCATTTTAATCCATAAAAATGTTCTCATCAAGTTCTCAAGTACAATTGTGAACCTCTCACCTGAGCTGTAGAACAGAAAGCTTGGGTGGTCAGCATCAACCGCTACAGTGATCGGACCGATAGTTGCCAAAGCGTCAGCCAAAGCCTGTTCATCTCCAGTAGGAATGAACCTGTAGTCATTGATTTGTGCCACAACTTTGTTGCTATCATAGAAGCAGGGCTGTGTGTCCTGAGAAATATGATAAAATAGAATAGTACATTTCAGAAGTGATTTAAAGAAACAAAGCAAGGCTTGTGTTTTGTTCATTACTTAGAATATTAAGTAAGGAATGTAAACATTTTTGGATATATGTAATAATTTTGGATATATGTAAAGGAAAATCACACAAAACACTTCTCATGGTTGGAGGATTGTAAATAACAAATGGAAGGAATGGAAAAACTGCTAAAATCACCATTTCTGATTCACAGATATCAATCATTTGTTAATTTGTTACTGCCAGGTCAGGGCTGTAATATTAATATGATTTTTAATATGAGGGAAAAGGTGTTTCATGTTCATTAGGAAAACTTTATCAGACGCATAACCCTTTATGTTTGAGAAATATTTTTAGCTATTTTTATATATTTGATTAATGGGAAATTGCCACCTAGCAGAAGTAGATATAATTCTCTGAATCTCACTCACCACTGAAGTATAAGGGTATGTTTCAGAGGCTTGCAGCCCGTTGTTAATCACATAATCATAAGCGTTGGCCATCCAGGCCCCACTGCAGCCGTATGTGCCGTAGGACCATGAGCAGTCCACCAGATTCTGCTCACTAAGAGACACCAGCTGGCCTGTTTTCCTGAACATTTGTCCCTCAATGGCACCAGTAGTGCTGAAAGCCCAACACGACCCACAGTAGCCCTGAGTGAGCAAACAAGACACCTGTGATCTAATGATACATACAAGTATAAACAAACACACACATTCAGAGGAAGAAGGCTAAGAATGGTGAAATTCTCATGAACATCTTCAGCATATTTCATGTTTAGTAAGTCTTATGTCTTATTGCATGCTTTTACAAAGAAAGACATAAGGCTAACAACCCTTTGTAGCTGAGAAGAGTTAAACCTCACCTGGTCTTTAACCTCTGTAACGTATCCCATCTGTCTGTAGTCTACCGAGGTCAGCCGTAGTCTCCGAGCATGGTAGCGTAGCTTGCGTGCATTAGCAGTCTTTCCCTTCTTATGTGCATTTCCATTTACCTTGGCTCCCAGTAACTGATGATACTCCAACCGAGTCTACAAAAATTGAAGTGGATTTTAAAAAGAAAATTTTATGTTCGGCTTAACATAACGTTTAAAAAAAGCAAGGTAGCACATGTTTTATAGCATGCTAGTAACTGTCAATAATGAATTAACTTATGAATTTTGCATTGGTTCATATGGGTCCTTAATATTGGAATTAATTTTAGTTAATGACAATGTTCTTTATATTTGACCTATTAGCATCATTATTTAAAAAAAAAGAAAGGAAATTCATATAGCATGTTATTTTATTAATAATACATACAAATGTTAATGAATGCTATATTAATGTTGTCAAAAAAAAATTCATGTCTTCAATTTGTGTGAGCATAGAAGTAAGTTCTGAATAACACTGTGTCTGGAACACGGACTCTTCCCAGAACGCACTGCGGCCCACAAACATGACCGCTCCAGACTACACTTCTAAGAAACTGCAGCAGTTTACTTGCTCTCAATTGCCAGACACACACCCGTTTTCACACTATATAAGCAGATTTAGCAACTTTTTTTTTTTTTTTTTTAAATCTAGTGACTTTTTGGATGATGTCACATCATAACGTTGCAGTTATAAAATTGGGATTTTAGCAGGGCGGAGCAGCAGCTTGGAAGTGACTGTTGGTTAACATATAGTCTTAATGGGCTGCGTTTCATACTCATTCCATTTTCTGACAACAGAAACAGAAAAATATGCAAATCAGATCAGCTTTATTGGGAATTTGGCTGAAATTTGGATGGCTATTAAAATACAGCATGTGAGCACAGAGAGTAGGAGAGAAGCAAACAGATGTAAAGGGCTGACTGCTGACTAGGCAGAGTGCAAATACTACGCAATGACATCGTGAATATGCTAATTAGAGCATGACGTCTTCTAGTGACTTTTCGAGCAAGCAAGTTTAGCTACTTTCTGTTGAAAGTAGTTGTCAACAGTGTATATAATAGACACTTATTCACCACATTCTCCCCAAAGTAAACGCTCAGTTTGTGTTACACTCCTGACTTTACCAAGCCTTTAGCTTGTGTTTGTCAGTACGGTTTTGATTGTTAGCCTGTCTTTCTATTTACGTGATTGGTTTGCCTAGTTTGTCCTGTTCGCTCATCGCATGACCCTCACCTGTGTTTTGACTTTGATTTTGCCTGAATTTTTGGATACCTCTGCCTTGATCTTCATTAAAACATTTGGCACACGGCAAGATAGATCTATAAAATAATGACTTACCAGGTCTCCGTATTTGTTCATTGCCATAGTAAACTCTGACACGCCCATATAAAATTTTCTATTGTTATCCTCAATCAGCTCCTTGTTTTTCTCCCAAATGGCTCTTCTTTTAATATCATTGTTCTTTAGGAGAGAAGAACAGAGACAATGCTTTAAGTTATACAACATGAAGTAGTTTTCAGTTCTTCCTGCTGCAGAATTGGAAACTAACCCTAGAATGTAGGTAGTGATGTACAGTATATCTTGTAGCATGTACTGTATATGAACTGTTACTTTATCATGCATAAGTGCACTGTATAAATAACAGCACGATCTATCTGATATGTGAAATGCTATTTATCTGTTTTAAATAAGAGAGAGACCTCTTCTTCATAGTCCACTCCATTAGCTCTCTTCCACAGCTTCCACTCTGATGGTGCATCCTCTTCTGACTCCACAGCCATTGAGAGCGGTACAGCCACGAAGACGCTGACCAGGAGTGTCCTGCTAACCAGAACCATCCAAGGGAATCGACCCATATCTGCCCAAACAGAGCAATATATACCTAAACATCTTCACCTTGAGGATACTTTAAAGTTGTAGCTTTACCTCTGACTGCTACAAAATACTGACACTGGAGACTCCTTCCATAAACACTAAACATTTCCTTACAGAAAACATCATATTAATGATTATATGTTTTTCTTTCTTAAATATCAACTGATTATGAATAATAGGTCATAGGTTACTTGGTGCATCTCCCATAGAAGTCTCTGTGAAATAGCAGATATTGTAGAAATGTTTACATATTAGAACAAGTGCATTAATATAAACCTATGATTTGCCTTGCAACCAGATCTACTGTAAGAGCTGCTGTTACAGAAAATTAATCAACGCCTTCTGAACAATCAGATTAAAGAATTAAACAGCACTGTGGTATAAATGCAAAGTTATATAAAGTTTTACGGGTTTATTAGGAACATCTGCCTTGTAGCTACACTAATTACACTAATTTCATCAGCTAAACCTACCATATACGTTGCTTTGTAGGTTACTGTTACTGACTATAGCCCATCTGCACATATACCCAAAGTGTTAGCAGTGTACATAGTGCTGTTATGAGTATATTAGGTTCAGAAGGCTCTTACTAGTCCCTTTATTACACACATTTACATTGCTGGTCCACCTGCAGCACCTGATATAGTACAACATAGTCTTGAAAAAGTGTTTGCAGAAAGAATATTTATGGGAAAAAGTACAAAATTTTCATTTAGAATAACAGTCCACATTACAAGTCTAAAATTACATAGCATTAAAAAAACATCCAACATTAATCATTTTTATCTATTATTTTTTTGGGTGTTGGAAAAGGCCTATACATGTTCTTTGCCCAATATACACATTTAAATTTGATAGAAATTCAAAACCTAGGGATAAAAAAATGAGCCAGATTTAATACTTACCTGGCATGTTTTTGTGAGTACTGTCCAGTGGATGAGTTTCTGATGAGAACTAGAGGATATAACCCATGCAGAGGTCACTAAAATACGCTGCACTACATGTTTATATACTATGTGGAAGGTGTGTCCTGGTCCTCTTAGTCATACCACGCTAAGCCAGGCCTAGGCCCAGAAAGCCCTTAAATAATAAGCTGTGTATGTCAATAACACCCTGCTTGAGTGAATGATACACCATTTACCAATTCCTTCAAACAGCTTTGCACGTCAAATGCTGTTCTCAGATTATCTGACCCTCCCAGCTGTTTTCATCTGGCCCTACATTAACTAGCTACAAACATTATTACACCAAATCCTTCAATGTGTTGTAAATCTCCACCAAACTCAGATGGATAGGTTGTATATAAGGTCCATTCACAAATAAACCCATGCTTATAGAAGTCCAAATAGTACAGGCTGATCTGCACTTTTCTATATCTCGATCCTACAGGGATGTTTATACAGACGTAATGCAGATGTCAGCACATGATGTCATGGGCGGTGGTGACATCAGCAATAATCTGTTATTATACTTGAGCCTGTCCTATGATGAACATTCATCTTTGATGAGCATTGTGCCTCATCTCTTCTGCTTTGAGGTGCTGTAGATTGCATTTTGTGAGATATTAAGAGTTTATTTTGAAGTTATAAAGACCTGTGTTATTCAGTGATATAATGATACAATGATGATACATAGACTGCTAATTGAGTACACATATGGGGCATGTTTTTATATCTTGGTGGAGACCAAATGCCCCCACAAGGACAGGAATACCTGACAGTTTTAATAGACAGTGGGCTTTCTTACATTGTTTTGTTTGTGGTCCTCTTATGAACTGTATTACCTGAATGTGTGCGTGTGTGTGTGTAAAAGCGACAGAGATTAAGAATTAGAAACTTTGTTCACACAGGAATTTTACCTGGCAAATCATGTAACATACACTCTTAGAAAATGGGTTCTTCGTATAGTTAACACTTCCTAGATTCCTCGAGAGGTTTTTAGTTTTTACCCCATTCTAATCAGGAAGCAGTCTGTCAAGTCTGTTAAGGTCTAGATTTCAGAGCGACAACCTAAGAACCCTTAAGTTCTAGAGTTCTAGATTTGACCTTTTGTGTACAACATATAACATATACAACAACACATATACAGTACATACAATGTGGTTTTAATGTCGTCTCAGCCTACATTAAAAATCTGGATCTTATTTATTTATTTATTTAATTTAAAACTGGAAATAAAAAAGTTTTAGAATTTTGAAAAAAAAAAATTAAAAACAAACAAAGAAAGGAAATGTTCATTATCTCGAATATACCATATTCTGCACTATTTCTAATTCATTATTTAAATTGACACAAATCTGAGATATTGACCGTGTTAACTCCTGTGTACAAAAGGTCACATTTTCTTTGAGACTCATCCCTTCCACTGAAGTATGTGTTCTGACAACACACTGATGGATTTATTCTAACATGATCAAGTCCTTGCCAGCTTGAGTGGATGCTGTCATTAATGCAAATGGAGGCATACCAAAACCTCTGAAATTCTGAAACTCATAGAAGTATTTCTAAGATTCTCATTTCACTCAAATTGTTACTGATAATATAATTTGTAAGGAAAGATTTTGTACTAAATTAGAAAAAAAATAAAAAAGCACTAGTGGTATCAGACTTTTGGACATTTACATTTATGGCATTTGGCAGACGCCCTCATCCAGAGCAACTTACAATTATCTCATTTATACAACTGAGCAGCTGAGAGTTAAGGGCCTTGCTCATGGGCCCAGCAGGGGCAGCCTGGTGGTGCTGGGATTTGAACTCTCAACCTTCCCATCAGAAGCCCAATGGCTTAACCACAGAGCTACCACTTATGGACCCCACTGCACACCATACAAAACTGCATAATTTGAAATTAATTTATTTTTACCTTACCCTCCATGTTTTAGAAAATATAGTGGAGGTAGTGAAGTAAGAAAATAGGGAGTGAGTGAGTGAGTGAGTGAGTGGGAGAGAGAGAGAGAGAGAGAGAGAGGGAGTGAGTGAGTGAGTGAGTGAGAAAGAGAGAGAGAATGTGTGTGTGTGTGTGTGAGAGAGAGAGAATGTGTGTGTGTGTGTGTGTGTGTGAGAGAGAGAGAGAGAGAGAGAGAGAGAGAGAATGTGTGTGTGTGTGTGTGTGTGTGTGAGAGAGAGAGAGAGAGAATGTGTGTGTGTGAGAGAGAGGGAGTGAGTGAGAGAGAGAGAGAGTTGGCTGCTGAATAAAACACAGCTCATGCTGCTAGTCTGCAGTGAGAGTGTGTGCCTCAGCCAGTCACTGTAAACCCTGAATTGTCTGAGCTCCTGAAGGGAAGGTGGAATGACACTCGGCGGAATGAGACCCCAGTGAGCTCAGCATGTCTTTCAAGGTAAATCACTTCGTCTTGGCGCATGCAGAACGAGCTGTGGACTGCAGGGAAATGTGCTCCTGTGAGCTCTGATGCGCCCTTTGCAGTGCTCAGGCTACAGGACATGGAGAAACGCCTTCACGCCGCCTCTCTGTGCACTTCTAGGCGTTTTTTAAGAGACAGAGTGTGATTTTGTGGTGTTTTAAAGGCATGTGTCTGATTATTTTCTACATTACATTTTCGCACTGTTCCGCACATTAATAATAACATCCGGAAAATGAAACAGCTACTTCACTCTGTCTCTAAGACTACGCCTTTTTGTACATACGCATGTCACGCAGTAGCCTAGGGGCTATGTCACTGTTTTGTACACTTGGATGTGACGTCATGGCGACCCGTGATGACGTGCTATTTTGACCGGTCACGTATTGTTTTGACAGTGTGGTTTCAGACGCGGCCATGATGTACGCAGCCCGTGTGTGTGTGTGTGAGTGTGTGTGTGTGTGTGTGAGAGAGTGTGTGTGTGTATGTGAGTGTGTGTGTGTGAATGTGTGTATGTGTTTGTGTGTGTGTGTGTGTGTGAGTGTGTGTATGTGTGTGAGACAGTGTGTGTGTATGTGTGTGTATGTGTTTGTGTGAGTGTGTGAGTGTGTGTGTGTGTAGGGTGGGAGCATGTTTGTATATGTTGCTTTTAAACATGAAAAGCAGCTTTTATTCAGCTAATAAAAGCTAAATGAGCTAAAAGGTTGCTGGGGTTAAGGTTCAGGTTAGATTTAGGTTTAGCAGAGCATTAATTAGCTGCATTAATATTTTTTTTAAAATTAATAATAATTTACGTTTAATAATTGTGGAACATCCTTGAGACAAGTTTAGTTCCTGTTAACACTTATATTAACAGCTATAAACAGTTGTTCCCTCACCAGCCTTTTTTTAATTTAATTTTATTTTCTATAACAGCAGTTCCAGCAGTAGTACTGGCTGTAATATAAATAAGGATTTTACAACAGTTAGTTCCAGTCCACTAATTTGATTGGATGAGCGGCATTCCAAGAGTGCTGGGACGTTTCACTGTGTGTATCACTCCGCTTGTCTGTGTCCGCCATGCAGCAGTCCCACTGAAACCGTTACTACAGTAGTGTTAGTGACATCATCAATGGACATGGCAAAGGACACGTTTTTCATGAATATAACTTTTGACTTAAAATATGAAAGTTTGTCAGAAGATGAAAAGGAAGAAGGGACGCCAGTTTCACTGGAAGCAGATTTAACCGGATTGCACAAATTGATGTGAGCGAGCTAGCTCACACTGCCTCTTCAGCCTCGTCAGGATCTATTTCTGCTAGCGGAACACTTACTCTATATTAATTTCTTATTTATAAAACTGTTGTATAAAAGCAATACCGCACTCTCAGTCATGCTGTTATAGTGAATATGGACATGGCTGTGGTTACCTGCTGAGTCACAGCTGTATCTATGTTCAGTATAACTGCACTCTTGCTCATGTGGTATTGCTTATTTATATCAATGAACTCATTCTAATACATTATCATTTTGATAGTAATAACTAATTATATTGTAATAAAACATAATAAACTTCATGTATCCAAAACTGACAATGTGTTTAAATGTAAAGATATGATTGTGTAATCTAATGGTTAATTCTGAGCGCACAAATAATCACATTCAGCTCAAATAATTGCAATTATTAGATGATTATGTAATTATTGTAACAGGCCTAGTGACATCCCTCTGTTTATATTGTATGATATGTTATGTTTTAGTAACATACATATTTTATGCATATATGTGTGTCTTGCAGAAGGAAACACCCCTAGCCAACGCTGCATTTTGGGCAAGCAGAAAGGGGAACCTGGCCCTCCTTCAGCTGTTGCTGAACAGCGGCCGTGTGGACGTCGACTGCAAAGACAGCGTATGACAGCTTCATCTACACCCATTATTACAACCATTAACTCAGCACACATTGCATTAAAGACAAACTAAAAACATACTCACTTTCATTGTTTCTGATGGTTTTTTGACCAGTATGGAACCTCGGCTCTGATGGTGGCCTCCTACAGCGGCCATTATGACTGTGTGAGGGAGCTCATCATGCAAGGGGCAGACATCAACCTGCAGAGGGAGGTGAGACAAGTGTCTCTGTCAGGAGTAGGGCTGGATGGAGGGCTATCTGGGAGAACTGTTTGTGGTGATATAAAAAGAGTTCTCAAAGTTGTAAAAGTCTACGTGAAAGTTTTCCTGATCCTTCTGATTGAAGATTGTTCTTATGAGGATTGGAATAAGTACTCTGAGTGCCTGAAAGAGTCAACAGCACCTGCATTATTAATGTGCAAAATGTGCCTTTGTCATAAAAATTAAAGAGAAATATTTACCCTGTCTTAGAGAGGCTCAGGTTGAGCCACTTGTATGGGTTTGGATTAGTTTAATGCCCTAGCAAAATATCACAGTGTTCAGTATTAAGGTATTTTCAGATTCATTCATTAGCATCATTTGTAGCTGATTTACTTTTAAACATTGCTGCACTAATTTTTCGTTTATAACAGGACAATAACTGGTATTGTAAACACCGGTAGTTCATTTTAAGGATTTATGATGTGTGCGTGATGATAATGTTGGATGGGGAAGTGTTGTAGCTTTTGCTGACCTTGCACAGACTCTAATGTCTGTGTGTTTGTCTGTGTGTCTGTGTGAGCTGTGTCACAGAGATAGGCTTGTGTTACATTATTGTGTTCCTGGGAAAATTTGGTCCCTTCAAGTACAGTAATAACTGAATGTGTGAGGAACAAATGTTTGAAAAATTTGAAAAATGAAAATTGTAAAATTTGGCTGGTCCCCATTAGGGCTTTTTATAACAAAAATCGCTGCTTTTATTTTAAAAAAAAAAGTGGTTTCAGAGGTTAAGGTTAAAGTTAGATTTAGCTGTAACATTAGTTAGCCGCATTAATAATTATGTCAGTGGATGGTCCTCACAAGTATAGTAAGACAAATGTGTGTGTGCGTTTGTGTGTGTGTGTGTGCGTGTGTGATTGTGATTGTTTCTTCAGACAGGTTCTACAGCCCTGTTCTTCGCAGCACAGCAGGGACATGATGACATCATCAAGCTCCTTTTTGAGTTTGGAGCTTCCACAGAATTCCAGACCAAGGTAGTCAAATGCAATGTGTTTAAAGTGCAGCTTGATTACAGACACATAGCTGTCTATGGCCCAAAGTTTGGGGTCTTTAAGGTCATCAGCAGCGTGCATCACTCTGTAAGTTAATGCAGATAAGATCCTGTGTCTAGGGATGCAAAGTCAATTTTGATAATGAATAAAAGCTTTGCAGAAATATATATTCTGTTTTTATGAGACAGAGAGAGATTGAGGGAAAAAAGTGAGTCAGAGAGTCAACCCCTAGCAATTAGGAGGCAGGAAATCTGCTGACCAGTATTACCAGTGAGTTAATACTTGCTTTGGCTGTACAGCTCTAGACAGCATGGATTTGCATTAATTATAGAGATTACTTTTGTCATCATAGATAAAGCTGTCAAGTTTGTTCCTGATACTTTTTTGTACTTAACAGAGGGACTTCTGCAGAGTTTTATGGGGTTATCCTCATTTGTTTCATTGTGCTTCTTTCTTTGCAGTTCTTCCTCACATTACACAACTTAAAAATCTCAGACTCACTGATCTGCTCACGCTACATGACTTTAATCACTTGCTCGATTAGCTGTTTGGTGGATATAGACGTGTTTGCAGATGAGCAGGCTCATACACCACAAAAATAAACGTGAGGGCTGTCTATCATGTGACTTTATGACTATACTCTTTTGTTTGGAAACATGAAAAAACAATATGAAGGAAGGATAGGTCAGAGAAATGCAAGCAGTAAGGATTGTCTGTTCTGCAAAGAGAACTGGAGGTCTAGTGCAAAAACTGTAGCTAGTTCTACACTGTGCACTGTAAGGAATCATCATGTCATGTTTATTTTTGCTGTTTCTAACATCCATTTGCATATGACATGCCAAATAATTTCTTACAGAGGCATTATTATTGTGTTACATTTTAATTTTGCTCTTCCAAACAAATAGATGGATGATAGAACTGGATTCAGGGATCTGCTGCACATTATTTCCTCTCATACTCTCAGAGGCGGTTTCTTAGCACTGTCTTGCTGCTAGTTGCAGAGAGGTTCACACTATCTGACTGCAGAGAAACTCAAACAAGATTTAAAATATCAGAGCATTGTAATTAATTTGTAGACTGAGAAAATTGCATCACTGCATGGCATGTGTGTGTGTGTTGGGGGTGTGGTAAATCAAGCCAATAGAAGACTTTTTGTCATTTGATTTAAGAAAAGCTTGAACACTATGTTGGCCATACAGACTTTTGGGACCATATTCACAAAAGTGTCATGTTTTTTTTTTGTTTTTGTGTTTTTGCTGTGTTTCCTGCAGGACGGTGGCACGGCCCTGTGTGCCGCCTGCCAGAGTGGTCACTCCAAAGTAGTAGAGACCCTGCTCAAGAACGGAGCCAACATCCATGACCAGCTTAGCGTTAGTGCACTCTCTTCAATATGAGCATGCCTAGCCTTTTCCTTATTCATAACTGCCTGTAGGGCTTGAGTTGTCTCGGTGACTCTCAGGTTGCAGCCGTGTCAGCAGTTGCATACCACTGTCGGGAATTAATTTTGGACCGAAGCCTAAAAACCATCAACACGAACAAATTTAGCCCTTTAGATGTAAACAAATGCCGCTGGGGAGACAGGGTGGAACTAAAACTAAACTAAACCCTTAATTGTAAAGCATGCTAGAAGCAAAAGTATGTTATGAGCTAGTTTATAATTATTATATTATTAAAGCTAAAGTATAGCTACTTTAATTTTAAAAGTGTGTAGTCTTTTTACATTTATTTTGTTTGTGCATTACCCCAAACATAGACACACATATACAGTACGTAGAGTATAATGTATGTATAATTTAATATATATGTCAGTATAGTTCGTGGAGGCTTTCCCTCAGTGTTTTATATATACAAGCATATCTTTGAAGCACTTTGCCTGTTCAGCACACAGTAACTCTCTCCTATCACATTTCAGGATGGCGCCACTCCTCTGTTCTTAGCCTCTCAGGAAGGTCATGTGACCATTGTCCGTCAGCTGTTGTCATCTGGAGCCAAAGTAAACCAGCCTCGTGAGGTGAGGGGATGCATTTTTTATCCTCTCCTTAATACATTATGTATACAGCTAAAGTGCTTGTTTTGTCCCAGTGGTATGACATGCTTTTGTGTGCTTGTACGCTGTAGGTTCTTCTATCAATCAAGTATCATGTCTGGTTTATGTGCTGCTCTATATTTACTTCATGCTTCAGGATGGCACCACACCACTGTGGATAGCAGCTCAGATGGGCCACAGTGAAGTTGTGAAAGTTCTGCTACTGCGTGGTGCTGACCGAGATGCTGAGAGAAACGTATGGCACTGATTTTACTAATGAAGCAAATAAAAAAAAATCTAATTTGGTGAAATTAGTTTTGGCAAAAAATCTAATTTACATATTTCCCTTACTAATGTATGGGAAAATGTATATTTTCCTGGAAAAAAACACAGCTTGTCACGTTAAAGAGAAACCACAAAGTTCTCTGCCCTAAAGACTTTCCCGTGTTGGAAAATCGAAAGCCTAACCTCTAACTGTTACAGAGTGCTGACACTAGAGACTCTTTCCATAAATGCTAAATAAACCCCTACTCAGAAAACTATCATATCAGCAATTACACACACTTTTAATCCGTTTATGTGAATCATCTACCATCCCTGTGTAAATGTACGTTCACATATACAGCGACTCGCAGCGACAAAGCGAATGGAGACCATTCATTTTCAATGAGAGCTGGCAATTTCCAGCAACATGAGCGACAGCGACCATTGGTGACTAGATATTGGCGTGTCCAGTGATGCGACAAAGTTGAGAAAAGTTTAACTTTATGCAAATTTGGAGTGACTTGGTGCAGCAACTACCAATGGGAGTGAAGATGGTAGAGTGATCCGAGGCTTTAAACGCGCTAAGGCCGTAAGCTAAGCAAAGCTAATTGGTGCTTAGATAGATGGCCGCAATGACAGAGAGCACACACTGCTACTCCTTCATCTCATATGATATGATGCATATATACATTGGTGAATTTTATATACAAATATTCTCTCTCCAGAATGTTTAATTTTAGCTGCAAGAAAACTGGTTTGTTGTCAAAAGTGGAATGGTAGTTGTGCCACCCACTGATAAATGTTACTATGGCAACCAGTAGTAGGAACGCCTACTGGCAACTTCATAGTACAGCGACTGGCGACTTGCAGTGATAAAATCGCTGTATGTGTGAACGTGCCTTAAGTCGATACTATAGAAACTAAAATGGAGCTATTATCAGAGCTGCTATTATAGAAAATTAATCAACACCTTCTGACCAGTCAAATTTGCAAATTCAGCAGCATTATGCTATAAAATGGGAATAATATAGTTCTACAATGAACTTAAATTTGTCTGTATGAAAAGTGCCTTAAACACAGTAATTATTTCACTAATTATTGACTCATTTGAGTCTCAATTAATGGATGGGGTTTTTCTCATTGCCTGCTGAAAGGACGGCTCCACTGCACTTTTTAAAGCTGCACACAATGGACACTGCAATGTCATAGAGGAGCTCCTAAAGTTTAACCCATCTCTTGGCCTTCTGAAGGTAGGCGATAATTTGTCGAAGTTGTTCATGCATTTGAGATTATCTACAGCTACTAAATAGTGCACTGACTTGGTTTTTTACATTAATACCTAATAACCTGACAAGATGTATAATATCTATTACTGTTCTTGCAGATGTGAATTCTGGAGGCATTTTTTTCTCTCTGTTTTAAATAACGGGTTGTCTGTCTAGAATGGTTCCACAGCTCTTCATGCTGCAGTCATGGGTGGAGATCCGAAAACTGTGACGCTTCTTCTGAAAGCCAATGCCGATCCAACTTTACGCAATAAGGTGTGTGATAGGGGTATAAAGATTTATCACAGCATGATGATTCAAAACAGTGTATGGAGCAGAAGTTCGGGAATTGATTTTGTGTTAATATGGAATTGTCCCTGCATCTATAAAGCCTGATCACAACTCATTTTATTATTTATGACTATTTTTAGATTCTTATTTAAAAACATTCTTAAATTGGATTGCTTTAGCACTGTGCATTTCCTTCGCTTCCTCAATATTTCTTAGTGCCTATCATTTCCAGTGAGGGCGGCGTGGCCACTGTGCCTGTCAGACACGGTGAAGGAGGAGTGGCGTGTGCAGTTGAGCCCAAAGGTTTACATACAAATAGGGCTAAAGACATTCAAACTCACTTTTTCACAACTCCCCACATTTCATGTTACCATACATTTCATGTGTTAAGTCAACTAGTGTATCTACTTTATTTTAGTAAGAGGTCATTCCAGAATAATAGCTAAGGGACAGACTTATTTCATCTTTTATTTACCATATCAGATTTTCAGTGGGTCAAGTGTTTACATACATTTTATTAGAATTTGGTGGCTGTAGAACCCTGGTGTGTAAGGGTGCAGAGTGTGTGTGTGTGTGTGTGTGTGTGTGTGGCAGGCAATACTTTGCTGGCATTTTTGCTCATTCCTCCTGACAGAACTGCTGTATCTCAGTCAGTCCTTGCTTAAACACACTTTTTCAGTTCAGTCCTTTTTCGTGTCAGAGCTTTGTGATAGCCACTCCAGTACTTTCACTTTGTTGTCTTTAAGCCATTTTGTTACAACTTTGGAGTTATGCTTAGGATCATTGCCCTGCTGAAAGACCTAGTTGTGACCAAGCTTTAACTTTCTGTCTGATGTCTTTAGGGTTTGCTTCAGCATTTCTAAATAATCTTTCTTCCTCATGATGCCATTTAATTTGTGCAGTGCATTAGTCCCTTTTCCAGTGAAACACCCCCACAACGTGATGTTTTTCCTTCATACATAGCGCTGATTATTATGACCAAACAGTTCAAATTTTGTTTCATCTGAAGAGAACAGTCCTCCAAAAGGTATTCACCTGTAAACTTCAGTCTTAATTTTTATGCCATTCTTAGAATAGGGATTTCTTCCTTGCCTGGCAGCTTTTCAGGCCATGGCTCTTTTAATGGTGGATGTACATACTTTGGTACCTGATGCCTCCAACTCCTTTACCAGTTTCTTTAATGTTGTCTTGGGGATCATTTGGCCTCTGTGATTGTAAGTTCTCAGTGAAGGAGGCATGGCCTCTGTGATTGTCAGTTCTCAGTGAAGAAGGCATGGCCTCTGTGATCGTCAGTTCTCAGTGAGGGAAGCATGGCTTCCATGCCTGCCAGACCCATTAATAGAGGCCTGGGCTCTTCTTATCAGTCCCAGTGAAGGAGGTGTGGCCTCTGTGATTCCTATTATTTTTGCATTATCCTGTTTGTTGAATGAATAGATCAGTATGCTTATCAAAGCCATTAGTTGCAGGCATGAGTAGGCTTCACATTGATTTGGACAAAGTAGAAGTGCAACTGAATAAATTAGTGAACAAATTCTTTAACTGAATCAAATCAAATGATTCAAGACACTAAAAAGACTTCGAAGGTTTCACCTCTAATCAGAGTTTTCAGAATGTTAATATTTAGATTCCAGTTTGGGACAGAGTGGTACCTCTACAACAGTTTATCAGTGACATCTAGTGGACAATACACAGTAGTTCACACACTTTCACTGTATGAAAATTAACTAGATTGTTTTCCCTGTCCTAAAGTGCCTCTGCACTGAAAAAAAAAACTATTAAACTATATATATATAAAAAAAAATCCTGTTAAACTATTAAAAAACTATTAGTGCCACCTAGTAGGTAGCCACAGTGTACACAGTATAACAATAGAAGGATAACAGCTCTCAGTGTATTTTGTTATCAGTGTTTCTAATAATAAGTTACTGTCTATCTACAGAATAATGACCTACCAGGGGACCTCACAAAGAACGAGCGCATCCTGAGGATTCTGCGGCTGCATATCTTAAATGGAGGAAGTTGATGACTGTTCCTCTTGGCCCTTAGAGTTTTATAGCCTTTGGTTTTTGTGGCTAACAAAAATGCACTACACCAAGCCAAAAGAGAAACTGCAACCACAACATTTTTAATGGTGCCTGCTTGTATTTGCAGCTTTAAAACTTCTGTAAGAAATTCATAATTGCACAAAAAAACAGGATTATTCTTTGTCCTGAGGAAAAACGTTACAAGCTGTAAATCAGTTTAATTTAGCTTTTTACCATTTAGGCCACACACCTGTAGCAGGAAAAAAGTATGGTGCAGTTCAGTTCCCTGCTATGTCTTACAAATGCAAACATAGATTGTGTGTGTGTGTGTGTGTGTGTGTGTGTGTGTTTAACTCCATGTTTCTTTTGGGTTTGTCTTTCTAGATTAGGTTGGAATTCTTTCTTCCACTGCAGCTTCCAACAAGTTTCTCTGTACTAAATTGAGTTATTCTTATTTTAATATTAGGATAGAAAGAGTAATTCTATTTATTATCACAAAACTGTCATCATGTAATGAAGTTTGCTAACCGTGTTCCTTATGACAAAGAAATATCAAACCCAGTCTAGCCATAATAACAGCCTGGAGGAATCTTATAGCTGTGTAAGCTTAATGCTTTATGTGCAGTTTTTTTTTTTAATTAATTTTATTCTGACATACTGGTCAGATGTTGCATTTGGTATTCTAAATTTAACGATTTAACTATTGGTGCTGTAAAATTGTAAAGTATTTTGCAAAATGTGTCTGTGAAAGTGTGTCAAACTGTATATTTGTGAAATAAATACTGCAGTGAAATATAATTGGAAATGTGTTTGTAAAGAAGTTTTGTGCTTACTCCCTGTATAGCCATGGGTCTTAAAGTGGGGTCTGTTATAAGGGTTAGGGGACTTAGGGGACCTTTATTTGTTATAGTGGTAATCTTGAATTTAATGACAATTTTAATTTAAAAAAAAAAACAAAATAAAATCTGTGAGTCGAAATTTCAGGAATAAAAAAATGCCGAAATATTATTGTACACATTTAAATAAAAAGCCTAATATCTGACTGGTTGGATAATGTTTATAAATGTGTACCTGAAGTTTTTTATTATTATTATTATTATTATTATTATTATTATTATTATTATTATTTTAATTACAGCCAAAGGAGTCCCCAGGTGAAAAACCCGTACTGCATTATGTTTGACTTAAAACAATGTTTTTGTATAAAGGAGCCATTGCTGATTAAGACGTCAGATTAGGTGCTTAACTCCTATTGGCTCGGCGTGTGTGGCGTCATGAAGAAACATTCAATGCGGAAGTAGAGAAACTGCACAGATTTGGGGGAAATATTTCACTGAGAGAGGACGCTAAAGATTTTAAAACGCTGAACTTAAATATTTCGGCAGTGTATTTAGTGTGTGTGGAACAATGTAGTAGCCAGCAGGGAAACCTATAATATCTCCAGACCGTGTTTTCAGTATTTGAAGAGAGTGAAGTTCAGCTGTAACATCACGACTGCGATGGCTAATAGTAATTTACAGGTAAGTCTCTTCACGATAACATTAGGTACAGTGTGTACTACTAATAAAATCAGTGTGAAAGACATTTCGATTCATTAAACATATAATGAACTACTTAGGTTTTCGGTGGAATTGCATTTCAAGTTAAATTAGCAGAAAGTTTGTTTGTGTTTTAAAAAAAAAAATCACCATAATATATATATAAAAAAAAAAAAATCAGTCTCATTGTTCATATTTGAATGATGACCTTAACATGCGAGTTAGCTATGTAGTAACAGCTACAGCATATTTCATGAGATACCCAAACATTTTAGATGAACAAACTCCAGCCTGAGTTATTTTTATGTCTTCTGGTATGCGACATGGATCCGGACTAGTCAAACCAGTCCTGTTGCAGTTGTTTTTCTTTTCACAACCAGAAAAGGCCCTGCAGTTACACACTTTGTCTGCTGTAAGATTAGGCAATCTTTGATAAGGCAATGATTTGATATTTGACCACTGAATCTGATACGATACGATTTCGTTTCATAAGGCAACAGTTGGATGTTTGACGATACCACTGAATCTGCAACGATTCCAGTTGATTGTATAATAAATTTATAATCCATAATAATCTCTTTATAATCTATAGTAATCGAGTTTGGGTTGTTACCTATATTCATTTCAGTCTTGGCATTTTAAATTTATTCATCGATCCAAATTGTTAAATTGTTACGCCAGTGGACGGGTTTGGGGCGGAACCAGGGGTGGGTTTAGGGCGGGACCTGTTGTGGGTTTGGGGCGGGGCTTGTGGTGGATCTGGGGCGGGGCCTGTGGTGGATCTGGGGCGGGGCCAGTGCGACTGACAACACCCTGAGAAGACCCTGAAATAATTATTATGGATTACTGATTACTTTTTTGTGATGGTACAGTGGCAAAAAAGCACATTTTCTAGTCAGACCCCGTAGCTAAGTTAGAAGGAAGGAACAAGGTGCAACTGCCACTAGAAAATGAGCAAGCGAGAAACTGATAGAGGTAAAGAAGAAATAAAAGTGAGCCTAATGATTTAAATCTACCCTTTGCATCCATCGTGCTACTTTTGTTGTGTAATTCTATCACAGTCAAATAATGTTATTTATGTTATCGCATTTGTATAAACTTGTGTTTAATGTTACTTAGCTAGGTCAGAAAACGCTTCATGGTGGTGGTATGACACTTGATTTTTGCTCTATATTTTTCTTCACTGACTATAGTTAAATCAATACTAAGCATGAACTTCCTGAAAAAGAACTGAAGTTCTTCCTTTTTTTTTTTTTTGCTATAGAAAGCCATTGACTTGGCCACCAAGGCTTCAGAGGAGGACAAGGCCAAAAACTACAAGGAAGCTTTGCGCCTCTATGAGCATTCTATTCAATACTTTCTACACGTGGTGAAGTGTAAGTGAAACTCTGTGTAAATTAAGCTTATTAACATCAGCTTGACTGTATTTACCTGAAGTACTTGATGTCTAAACTCAGGTCACTTTAATTTTCTAATACAAATAGCTGCATCCCCATCATATGTATTTCTCAAGTGGAACACAGACTAGTGTATGTAGTGTACTATCTAATTTTTTACCTACTCAACCTGATTTATCTCCAATTACAGAATCTCGTTAAGGTGTATAGGTTTTATACAAGTCTATATGCGTCTGTGGCTCCAGGTCACAACTGATGTCTCTTAATACATTATATCCAAACCCACATGATTCATGACTACCAAAGTTTGCATTTTTGAGAGAATTATATTAGGTGATTTTTTTTATTTATTTATTTATTTTTTTGCATAAAACAACTGGAAACATAACGTTAGTTGTCAAGGGTTAGTTATAAGCTGATTTGCATATTCTGTGTGAGACAGCGATCAAATCTCTTCACAAATGAAAATGCATGTGGTTAAAATCTTATCAGGATGCAACCCAGGTACAAGAAACAGGAAACTGCCAGGTGTAAACCAGGTCCTAGATTACAAACTGATTCTTTATTTGAATGGAGTCCTTTATCTGTCATCTGTGGAATGTTACATTTGAGATAGATTGCTGCATTAGACTGTGCTCTGTCTTGCAGACGATGCTCAGGGTGAAAAGGCCAAGCAAAGCATCAGGGCGAAGTGTACAGAGTATCTGGACAGAGCTGAGCAGCTGAAGGAATATCTGAAAAAGGCAGAAAAGCAGCCACCTGCCAAGCCTGTCAAAGTGTCCAATGACAAAGGGTCAGTTTTTCTGCACAAAACAGCTGATGAATTCACTGCCAGTAAGATCAGTAGGCTCTTTATTAACCAAAATGTCTTTTGACAGGAATGACAGTGATGATGGTGATAATTCAGAGAAGAAGAAATTGCAGAATCAGCTTCAAGGTGTGTGAGACTGCTTCTGAGATGCTTTTAACATCTTGTCGTGGCTATTTTTTTTTCAGCCAGAGACTTTAAACAAACACAAATTGCTGATTTTGTAATGTTGGTCAATTTTATTATGAAATGTCACAGTGTTACATTAATAAAGAACGTGCTGTGTCTGTAGATATTAGGCATTGTTACGTTTTGCAGGTGCCATTGTCATGGAGAAGCCAAACATTAAGTGGAGTGATGTTGCTGGCTTAGAAGGAGCCAAGGAGGCGCTGAAAGAGGCAGTCATTCTACCCATTAAATTTCCTCACCTTTTCACAGGTACAAAAAAACCACATAGTAAGATTCTGTAAGAATTTGTATGATTGTGCTCCTTTTTTTTTTTTTTAAGAAAATATGAAAGAGCATACAAAACACATTTATTTTATTTAGTCATAGTGCTCAGATAAAGCTATTTATCACAACGGAAAATTCCATGTATTATTTTAATAATAATAGTAACTAATAACTAACCTAGTAACATATAACCCTCGTCAAACATTTGCATACCCTTATATTTGGGGCCTATTAATACTCAAATATGTTGATATTGCTGTAAAGGTTAAGAATCTGCACCTATGACTTGTTTGATTGTAATCACTGTATGTGCATGAATCGTCAGTGTGTTTTTAGTTATTAAGGAAACCTTGTGCATTCAGTCTATGTCTGCACTGAATTTGCTGGATAGTAAAATATGGGGAAAGCAAAATAACTGTCAAATGATCTGCAAGAAAAAAAAAGGAATTCAACACTATAAATTAGGGAAAAGTTATAAAAAGATATCCAAAGATTTAAAAATCAACACTTCAAACTCTGATAAAGAAGTGGAAAACCAGTTGTTCTGTGGATACTAAGCCAAGATCAGGTAGGCCAAGAAAGATTTCTGACACAACTACCAAGAAAACCTTTAAGCAACTTCTACTCAAATACAGGCTTTTCTGAAACAAAGTGGGTGACTGTTTCTGACTGTCCACGAAGAGATGCTTGAACAAAAATGTGCTTTGTAGTAGAGTTGCCAGAAAAACTACACCACCATCATAAAACAGCCCGCTTGCAATATGTCAAACAGCAACTAGAGGAACCTCAAGAACTCTGGAATAAAGTAATTTAGAGTGATGAGACAAATTGAGCTGTATGTTCACAACCATAAACGCTATGTTTGGAGAGGAGTCAACAAGGCCTATGATGAGAAATACCATGAAGCATATAGGTGGATCTCTGCTGTTCCGGGAGGTGTGTGAGCTACAATGATACAAGAAATCTGTTCAGAATTAATGGTAAGATGAATGCATCACATTATCAGAAAATCCTGGATGAAAATTGGTATGCATAAACCCAGAAGCTGTGTCTGGGGTGCACATGGACTTTCCAACATGACAACGACCCAAAGCACAAGTTGACATATAGTATGTACACTTACCTAACACGTTATTAGGAACACCTCTACAGCTACCCATTCATGGCTGCAGTTATCTAGCCAGCCAATCGTGTGGCAGCAGTGCAACGCATAAAATCATGCAGATACGGGCCAGCAGCTTCAGCATCAACCATCAGAATGGGGAAAAAATGTGATCTCAGTGATTTCGTCATGGCATGATTGTTGGTGCCAGACTGGCTGGTTTGAATATTTCTGTAACTGCTGATCTCCTGGGATTTTCACACAAAGCAGTCTCTAGAGTTTACTCAGAATGGTGCAATAAATAAAAAACATCCAGTAAGTGGCAGTTCTGTGGACGGAAATGCCTTGTTGATGAGACAGGTCAATGCAGAATGGCCAGACTGGTTCGAGCTGACAGCAGAAGAGCATGTCGGATTCCACTTCTTTCAGCCAAGAAAAGAAAGCTGAGGCTCACAGATGGTAGGGTCAGAATTTGGCGCAAACAGCATGAATCCATGGACCAAACCTGCCTTGTGTCAACAGTCCATGCTGGTGGAGGTCGTGTAAGGGTGTGGGGAATGTTTTCGTGGCACACTTTAATCATTGCTGTTGTTGCATTGTTGCTGACCATGTGCATGGCTACAATTTTTCCATCTTCTAATGGCTTCTTCCAGCATGATAATGCACCATGTCACAAAACAAAAGTCGTTTAAAACTGGTTTCATGAACATGACAATGAGCTCAGTGTTCTTCAGTGGCCTACCCAGTCACCGGATCTGAATCCAACAGAGCACCTTTGGGATGTAGTAGAACGGGAGATTAACAGCATGAAAGTGCACCTGGAAAATCTGCAGGAATTGCATGATACAATCATGTCAGCATGGACCAGAATCTCAAAGGAATGTTTCTAACATCTTGTGGAATCCATGCCATGGACAATTGATGTCGTTTGAGAGCAAAGGAGGCCCTATCTAGTATTAGTATAGTATTACTAATAAAGTGTCCAGGGAGTGTATGTATATATAATACATAGAAATTTATTTGATGATAAATAGTTTAATTTGAGCATTATTACTAATATAAAAGAATGTGTTTTGTATTATCACTCATATTTTTTTAAAAACATACAAATTCTGCCAGGGGTACATAAACTTATGAGCAGTGCTATACATGTATTGACCTGGAAGAACCTTTGCTATAATCCAGAATGACTTCAAGTGAGTGAGAATCCAATCCAGGCGTGAATAAGAGCAGTTGAAGCTAAAGAGCTTTGCTGAAGGGACGCACAGTGGATCTCTGGCAGTGCTGGGATTTGAACTTTTAATTGTGTGGTTATTAGCACAAGTCTTTAATCAGTGAGTCACCTCATGGTCATTTTAAATTTCACTTGAGATGTGAAGTTAAATAAACTCATGAGAGATTCACCAAATTCTTGAGAGATATTAAAAATGAGAGATGCTCTGGGGCATCACCCCATTTGTGGCTTTTAACTGTCTGGTTGCATACAGTGGTGGAGTTATTATATATGTTTAACTATAGTCTTTCACATCGTCCGTAAGACATGTTAATCTCTACTGATCAAAATAATTGTCCTGAAGACGTTCCCATGTCAAAAAACCTATACTGCAAAGCAGTAAGGTTACAACTTTAGCTCTGACTGTTACAAAACACTGACTCCTTCCATAAATTCAAATTCTAAAACAAACAGTTTTGATTCTAAACTCTGATTTGCTCAGCTGTGTTCAAAGCCATTGTAAGATCCTTAATATATGCACACTCTGACCACATCACAATAATTTTGCACCAGGTTTTAAACCGATAAAACAGATACACTTATGGCTTTTGGATGTTTTATAAAAGCAGTAAGCCATGTGAGGGCATGCTTTACAGTTATGTTATCATGGCTAAGGGAGTTTTAGGTAGTCTGCTTTGTGTTATGCCTAAGAACACCCTTATCCATCATAAAATCACTGTAACACACACCTTCTCATGGCTTAGTGGTTTAATAAATGTGTCTTTACAGAGAATTTCACCATATCACTGATTACACACTTATTTTAATCTGTTTATGTGGAGCATCTACTATATACCTCCCTGTTAGTACAGAAATGATAAGTTAGTGTTATATAAAATTAAACAACACCATCTGACCAATCAGAATCGAGACTTTAACTGTGCTGTGGTATAATAACCAACATTGTGCCTTCTTAACTGTTTTCCTGCCAAAGCATCTGATCAAGTGACAGCAGTGATGTAAATATTAATAAAACTTCTATAAAAATGAACAATAGTAATGGTAAATAGCAGTCCTGTTATATGAAACAATAACAATTTAACGCATAAACTTTGAGGTAATTTATCAGTAATCAGGGAAAAAAACAAGACTTATTTACTTATTTTAATAGTGTTTGAGCCTCTGTTTAGTTTGCACATTTACTCATGCCTCAAAACCCCTGTGTTTATTTGTACTCCTTTATGTTTTGTGCTGACATTGCAACCGTGGAATCTCTCACTCCCAGGAAAGAGAACTCCATGGAGAGGGATCTTGCTTTTTGGCCCTCCAGGTACAGGGAAATCATACCTGGCTAAAGCAGTGGCCACTGAGGCCAACAACTCAACCTTCTTCTCCATCTCCTCCTCTGATCTGGTGTCTAAATGGCTGGGAGAGAGTGAGAAGTAAGTCCTGGTTCTGCACTTGATTAAGCGCATTTGAGTAGCATGGTAATGGCAGACACTGCAACCTAAATATTATGTGCAGTGTTTTTCCACTATGTATGAGCCTCACGGTTAGGAATAAACAGGCTGCCTTATGAGGAAACAGTAGAAATCCAGCTGTGGTGGTACATACAGTATGTACATAGAACATAGCTCCTAATAATCTCTGCTTCTTCCTCCTCCAGATTGGTGAAGAACCTGTTTAGCTTGGCTCGGCAAAACAAACCCTCCATCATCTTCATCGACGAGATCGACTCTCTGTGTGGCTCCAGGAGTGATAACGAGAGTGAAGCAGCTCGCCGAATAAAGACGGAGTTCCTGGTCCAGATGCAAGGGGAGTTGAGGGGTGGAGAGAGGGCTGGTGTTCAGTGATTGAGAATATTGTATGGCTAATCTTATTTATTTATTTATTTATTTATGTATTTATTTATTTATTTTGCTGTAACTGTAGGTGTTGGAAATGATAATGAGGGAATTCTGGTGCTTGGAGCAACCAATATACCTTGGACTTTAGATTCTGCCATCAGAAGAAGGCAAGGGATCAGTATACAGTATTTAAACATATGTATTCATTTATGGCTTTGACCTTTCCATTTCCATATTCCAGTTTTATCAGAAAGCTTGATCTTATTAAGGATTTTATAATTGTTATATCAGTTCTGACATCACATTTCAAGAACTGCTACTTGACCAGTAACAAACTTATTTGTATAGCACTTGTAATTTGTCTATAGATGGCTTAATAGAAATCCAGATGCAGATTTAGATCCCTAATGAACAAGTTAGAGGTGACAGTGGAAAGAAAGGAACTGTCTGAGATGAAATGAGGAAGAAACCATTCAAAGGAACCAGACTCATCCTCTTCTGGGTGACACCAGACAGTGGGATTATAAATCATTACAGTATACAGGTGTAGAATAGTAAAGGCAGACAGTACTAAGTGTATTGAAAGGATGATCAGCGTGACCAGATTGTGAATAAGACTTGAAAACAGGACAATCTTTATGACTACAGTCGCAGTTCTTACGTATAAATCTACAGAACCCAGGTGAGATTATCCACTGAAGCAAGAGTGAGACTAGATGATATAAGGTCACTGCATGTGGATGTATTGTACCTGAAATAATGCATGTCTACACTGATTCTACTGTCAGACTTTGTGCATCTCTACTGTGTTTGTATGGCTCAGGTTTGAGAAGCGTATTTACATCCCACTTCCTGAGCAGCATGCACGATCGCTCATGTTCAAGCTCAACCTCGGTACAACCCCCAACAGCCTCACCGATAATGACTTCATCACGCTAGGACAGAAGACCGAGCACTATTCAGGCGCCGACATCAGCATCATTGTCAGGGACGCTCTCATGCAGCCCATCCGCAAAGTACAGTCGGCCACTCACTTCAAAAAGGTGGGCGAGGACATGCCTGATGAAGTTCAGAGAAGACTGAAGTTGTGTTTCTGAATATTAGAGCCTGATCAGTGTGATTTTTTTTTTTTAAACCAAATGCATTAATGGTTAGAAATTGGATTATTAAACAAGTTATCAACATGCTAATTGTTCAGAGCCCAGTTTCCCCAGATTATGCTTATGTTTTCCTCCTAGAGAAGCATTATGAGAATAAGAAATCTTTATTGTGCACATCAAAGTAGAGATCACTAGCAAGGGGCTAGCAATCTAACAGTGCACCGCTGGGTAGGCTAGTGTCTATCTGTATTGGACACACGATAGATCTAAAATAAAGTGCAGAGAGTGAAACCATCATCCCTAGTAGCTCCTGATGTGTGTATTTCTATTACCCGATCTGTGTTTTTCAATTTGAGTATTTTGTTTTCCAGCTTATCAAAAAGGGATAATATGAATCATGTAGTGCTGTAGTGTAGTGTAGTGATAGTACAAAAATGCAGCGCAGTAGAGGCTGAGCAGACACTCAATACAGAGAAACACACAAATACCTCAGTCACTAGCTGGTTAACATGAGCTCTCCAGAGAAAAAATGATCACTCCTGAATCTCTTTTCCCCTTATATTGTTATATTGACTCTCACTCTGACTCCCATTTCTCTCCCTGATTAGCTGCTTCCTTCATGATTTGCAGCCTGTCACTATGTAGTCGGACTGCTTTTGTGCCTGAATTTGGGGCGTGATCTGAGTTTGCTTCAGTTTCATGAAATCTGAGATGACATATGACTAGATGTGTGTGCAAATTTCTAAATTCATCTACTTGTAGATTTCTGTAATACTTTCTTTTTTATGTACAGGTCCGTGGAAAAACTTGGAACAACCAGGATGTAATAGCGGATGACTTATTGACCCCTTGCTCTCCAAGTGACCCAAACGCGATAAAGATGACGTGGGTAGATGTGGAAGCTGATAAACTCCTGGAGCCCATCGTCAGCATGGTGAGGATAAAATGCAAAACATTATGATATAAAAATATTATGTTCAACTATTAAATATACTATATCTCAATACAAACCTGAGCATCAGTACATGAGCTTATATTAATTTATAGCTCTAGTTTATATTTCCCATATCTGGGATCTGAATTTGTGAATACAACTGATTTACAACACCATGATGTGGCAGGAAGTTGGTGTACTGAATAAGGTGATAAAGTTGACCAGAGTTTAACTTCATACGAATGAGAAGCAATATGAAAACAACTACTAGGAGCAATGACAGTCAAAGTATAGGAGCGAGAGATAGTTAAACTTAAGACACTTAATTTTTAAACCTCTGCTACTAAGTGGTGAAGGCATTATATTTTCAGCTTGTCTGTCAGTCTGCTGCTCCATCCAGCTGTGCAACCGTCTGAGATTCTCGTTAGCGCTCTATCTCACGAATGAGTGGTTGAATGTTGATTTACATGGAATTATAAATTATATGGAATTGATCCATGATATTGATGTATGATACATGGAACAGGATCAGCTGTAAATCAACCCTATTTGTAATTACAGTGACTTAACATGATGTTGCGCCCCTTTAGGAACCCTTGTATTAAATGATTTGGTTAAGATAAAGTGTTAAATTATTTTAAATTAACTTATTAAGGGGATCATACTTAGCTTTTACGTATATTGTGACAACAAAATAGTAGTAGAATTTTCTCACATTTTTGGCTAGTATAGTCTTAAAAAAGTAGGCTACCATGTTTTAAGCTCTTAAATTGTAATAGATACACAACATCTGGAAATGTTTTATTTTGTTTTTATTTTGACTTTATTTTCACCCAGTAAAGCATAAAGTTAATGGTATATGTTTTTCAGATTTCCTTAAAATGGTATGCCATCATGATGTATCGAGATGTAACATGCCGTATATCATGCTATATGTTATCATGCCATGTATCATCATCATGCCATCATGATGTACACACTTGTACACACAACTTCCAAACTCATTCAGCTTTTTTGAAGTATTGCACTGAGCTAAGCACATCCTAACTACTCACTGGGTCAGAAGTGGCTATAAATAATGCTGGAAGAAATTTCCATTAAAAAACACAGCATCAACATTGTTATTTTCCATTTTAGCCATTAAAATTACTTCAAAAATTTAAGCAGTGCTCATTACTGCAGTCATTTGTGTAATGTGTCTTTGTGGGTGTCTGTGATCTCCAGGAGGACATGCTCAGGTCACTGGAAAAAACCAAGCCCACTGTGAATGAGGAAGACCTGAAGAAGCTGATGAAGTTTACTGAGGACTTCGGCCAAGAAGGCTAATTACACAGCAACCATAAAACACAAAAAAACAAGGACCTTTGTTTTATGCTTTTTACATTCCATTTTATCTTTCTACTGAGAGTTTATTATAAATACTTTTGTAATAATGGCCACTGTTTGTGGAATATAAGCTACATAATGTAGCTTGTTGAACTGCCTATCTACCTAATATGGTGTGAACCGGGAACTGAGATCATGTATTTATTGTATGTGGAAGTTATACTGGCGGGAATATTAAGCTGTAAGTTGGCACTTGAATAAGTATTGTAAATAGGCTTGGCCAGGAGATGGTAATTAATGATAATGTCCTAGTTTGAAAATTTTTTATTTAGAGATTTAGAGAAAAAAAAAAATTGAGATTTTTGTCAGGTTGAAATGATAAATGATATAAATGTAAAAGTTTGAAGAAGTTTGTGGGTTTATTTTAGTGACATGAGACATGACTTCCAAAATAGCACATTGATTTAAGGTGAGCTCTGTCTGTGTCGGTCTGTATGCGTGTGTCTGGGGTTCACCTCCTCACTCCCGTTTCACTCCTGACTGTAGACTGTTGTTTGTAGAGTGCTGTACAGAGCAGCAGTGAGGGAGACAATAGGCCAACTTTAGACAAAATGGATCACCATAACCTGCCATCCAATAGACAAATATGTGAACAGTACCTATAAAATACAGTTATGTTAGATGTCATTTTTCTTTTTGCTTGCTTTTGTTTATGACCACATGAGTACATTTGGCAAGGTACACATCTGGGGGCGGTCGTGGCCTAATGGATAGAGAGTCGGACTTGCAACCCGAAGGTGAACCTGAAGGTAAACCTGAAGGTTGTGGGTTCGAGTCTCGGGTCCGGCAGGGATTGTAGGTGGGGGGAGTGAATGACCAGCGCTCTCTCCCACCCTCAATACCATGACTGAGGTGAGACCCTTGAGCAAGGCACCGTACCCCCAACTGCTCCCCGGGCGCCGCAGCCCTCCGGGCGCCGCAGCCCTCCGGGTGTGTGTTCACGGTGTGTGTGTTCACTACTGTGTGTGTGCACTTGGATGGGTTAAATGCAGAGCACAAATTCCGAGTATGGGTCACCATACTTGGCCACAAGTCACTTCACTTCACTTCACTTAGTGTGCACAAAGCGACCTGTATCTCATATGTTTACATTTAAACGGTCAATGGGTGTAGCTACATGGTAGGTATTCCCAATAATTTGACAAAAAGTGTATGAGTTTATATTTATGCCCAGTTATCTTACATTAATGACTGCAGCTTTCATAATGCTTACGAAATTACTGTGACTTAATGGCTGTTACTGATATTTGTATGCTTAATTATGCGTGCAATACCAAAACAGTGTATCGGCTTATGGACTCGCATGGCCCCATGTGTTTTTTTTTTTTTTTTCTGTGCAGTCATTCCATGCAAGCATTGCATACTAAAATTTTCAGCACAACTTTACACTCATGCTCGACCTACCCTCCACCACTCACACTCCTGTGTCTGACTGACAGGTCAATCAGACATTTCCCATTAACATCCACCATTAACTCCACTAACTTCTTTAACCACTCGTTTGTACTTAAAACGATAACTGCACTTAATCAGCTGCAAGCACACAACTCTTCATTTCATTGCACTGTAACAGCTGATTTGCACTACAAATGACTGCACATTAACACATACTGCAATTTATAATGTACATTCATCTTAACATGCACATCCAAATCAGCTCTATTTAAAGCGCCTGTTTCTTTTTAATGTGTACATATTGAAATTAGTCTTATAGCTATTTGCATAATTAGCATAATCAGACTTTTCTTCATAACTATCCCAAAACTACAGAATGATACCCAGAAATGTCTACTGAAATCGAATTAAATAGAAATGTGGTTACACATCCTTCTGTTTCTTTGGGTCAAATTCAGTGTATACCCTGATTTGCTTTAAAAGAAATTACTAGAGAACATCCTCCACATGTGAAGGGTATCTGTATTACTGGCTATGCCACTACACACTGGTCTCAGGGAATATCTCAATGCATTTCACATTGTTTCTATTTTCTTTTCTTTTTCTGCTTAGGAATGAATGAGGCTCAGTTGCAAGTCTTCTCCTGCTAAATGTGTCCAGTATATCTCAAATATCAGGACATCCGATTGGGAGGAATTTGTGAGACTGCTGAAATCACACGATATAAAGCATGAGTGACGCCGTGTTATTGTACTCAGTGTGGGAGGAGTTTTAATACAAGAGGTGTATTCACACAGGAGAGAATCCATAATCACTGCTCCCAGTATGGGAAAAGTTTTAATACAAACAGTAGTCTCCACAGACACCAGTGTATTCACACAGGAGAGAAGCCATATCACTGTTCCCAGTGTGTGATGAATTTTAATCACTAGAGTTCTCTCTACATTCACCAACATATTCACCTAGGAGATAAGCTGTATTACTGCCCCCAGTGTAGGAAGAGTTTTAATACAAAAGGTAATTTCCAGTGTGTTCACACCAGAGACAAGCTGTATCACTGTACCGAGTGTGGGCTGAGTTTTACTTTCCAGTGTTGGCTCCAAAGACATCAACACATCCACACAGGCTCATATACGTAAATGCCCCCAGTGTGGGAAAAGTTTTAATCGAAAAAGTCATCTCAACCTTCACCAGTGTGTTCACACACGAGAGAAGCTGTATCACTGCTCCCAGTGTGTGCAAAGTTTTGCTTAGAAGAGTTTGCTTCAAATACACCAATGCATTCACACAGGAGAGACACTGCATCAGCGCTCCTACTGTGGAAAGAGTTTTGCTTACTGGTGTTTGCTTCAACAACACCAGCACATTCACACTAGAGAGAATTCATATGACTACTCCCAGTGTGAGAAGAAATTCACTCATCATATGACATTCAAGAGACATGAGCTTTCTTGTGACAGCAACTGTCAAACCATGAAATATGATTTTTATTATCATTGTTCTTCAGCTAATACTGATTTGTGTAATCTGTATTTGAGTTTATGTTGAAGACCAAAACTACATGTTTCCTATTTTAATTTTAATTTTTGATTTTAACCATAAAGCTGCTGCAAGTAAGATTTGGGGGCTTATGGTACAGGGAGCCTTGTCTCATTGAAAAGTGTTTGTGAAAGAATATTCCATAATGCAACTGTTGTGAGTGGCAAGTTAATACACAGAGAAAATTTAAGGCATTGTCCCAAACCACATGCAATGCTCACTAAATAGTGTTTATGAACAGTATTGATACAATTCATAAATTGGCAAGCTATTTAGTGCAGTATTACTCCATTTGCATATTCACACATGGGACAATTTGTTGTACATCCGGTTCACACACAGGTTCAGTTCCTCAAAGAGGTATTTCAAATTTCAAGGTATTTCAAACATAATGTATGCCAGGATTCATGAAAATCCAGATTTTTCAGTTCCAGATACAAGGTTTAGACAAAATCAAGATAATTTACCCAGAACAGTTGTGTGCAGTGTTAGTAATACTCATCATACAGATTGTGCTTTTATTGAACATCTTTTTAACAAAGAGATTTTACTGATTGTAGTGATTTTTTGCCAACTAATCTATTTGAAATTATTTGTAATTTCCATTCTGAAACTCATGCCTATATCTTTTAATGATGAAAAATGCTTTGTTCTTCCCTTCTGCTTTTTCCACAATACAGGCCCTTGAATCTGGAATAGGTCTAGGACATTTCAGAAATGTAATATTTTAAAAAATGATGTTGTTGGAAGAACATTGGTTCATAGAGAACATGTACACTGCAATTCAGTTTAGTCACTTACTTTAATTAATTTCACAATAGTATAACATGGAAATGCAAACTGGTTCAGCAACAAATAGTGTATGTGCAAGTAAACTGGACCAAGAGTAAGAGAGTACAAGTTAAATACAACTTAAAACAGAGTATCTTCAGAAGGTATTTAGTAGATTTACATATTTTGGTTATTGGTTCACAAATACCAATATCTGTAACACTCAAAATGTGATAAATTGTTGAAGGGAATTTTATTAAACATACTAATTACCTCAGTTTAAACCCAATTTAACACACTGTTGCTCATGTAAACACAATGTGCAATGCTCAAGTAAACAGGGAGTAAATGTATTTAGTAACTAATATGGTCTAACATAGACCATAATTAATGTTACAGTATATCTAATGAAAAACTGACCAGAAGAAAAGGTGAAAATCCAATGCCCTGTGTACATCATGTGTTTCTCCTTACATTACTGTGGGAGGTCAGATTCCCTTGGATGTTACTCAGAGAGCATTCATTCACTCATTTTGTGTTAATGGGTTAAAATGTGCTGCTTCATTTTACTTCTTCAGAAAACAACAAAAAAGCATATAAAGTAGAAACAGAAATACCATAACAAGGCATTAAGACATTTTCCACAAACCCAAACCAAATAAATAACACAAACTGGAGAGAAGCTTTTTAAAAAATTATTTTCCAAAAGAGGAACAAGTATCATAAATTCTACTATTATTATAGCGGCTTTTCAAGTTCTTCAGAATGAACACTTTAGAAGTGTAGAGTAAATGAGGGTTCAGTGATGGACACACGGTAGGAGTAAAGCCAGAGCCAGAAGGAGAACAAGCTCTCACACCAATGCAAACCTGGAGTGCTTCTCTGATATTCTAATATACATTACACATCATTGTTGCTATGGAATTAGCTCAAACAGAGCAGATATTCATACCTAAATCTGAGCTCTGGTGTGGGTCGTCGGTGGCTGTATTTTCTGACTGTGGTGGCAGTGTTCATAAGTTCGATCTTTTGGCGCAGAAAGGAAAATAATATGCATCTTAAATGCAGCTATGTAATCACTTGATTTGGAGTAAGGCAAATGCTTAAGTGATAAACAGTGAGTTAATGAGTTAATGTTTGCAGTAACAGATGACTCAACATATAGATTTGCATTTTTCCAGCAACCTAGTTCAACACAATATACTGGGTCATGTCCAATCTCAATCTCAACATATTTGATTATTTATAGCATCTGGTCTGCTTCTTGGATTTTTAGGTCTCCATGTAAGGCCACAATGGAAGTATGTGCATGTCCCAAATAAGGCCATCATTGACCTGTGATGAAATCAAGATCAGAATCTTTCCAAAATGCATTAATTATTGCACTATTCGTATTACAGATTTCCACCAACTGACAACTTGTTAAGTTCAGGAATCATCAAATGTTTATGCACAGCAAACCTACTGTTAGTCTTAAGTTTCAAGCAAATGTTACCTCATGTTTGTCCTGTTTGATCAGCTACTAAGGTCTGCTTAGAAAACATCCCATGGACTCAGCGAAAGAAAAATTAATACAATGCCAATCATTTTAAGATACCATAATGAAAAGGAATCACCGGTCATACTTCATTTTACCACATTTAGCCTACAAATGCGATCTAAGCAGGTGACCCAATTTTCATGTGCAACCACCCTGACACCCGTTCAATACTGTCTCAGTTCAACCACTTCATTTCATTTCACAAAGTACATGTGAAACAAACTCTCTCAGACCAAGCTATAAATGCTACCATGAGGCTTTGGTTCATATAGACTAATTAGCTGTGTGGAAGCGCTTGTGATCTGTTAGGCAGTTAACATCTATTAGATCTAAGTATTACATACATCATGGGGTTGCAGCAAAGATAAGAGCAGTAGCACAAGACTAGTCCATCTCACGTTGGGACTCAGAGGGACAGAATGATGCATATTAAAATACAGAAAATAGGGAACCGATAGCCAATCCTGTTGCAGCACCGGTGAGCATGCCGAGAGCGATACCCCCTGCATCATCACGCCGACGCTCCTCAATGATCACATGGTTGACTTCATGTGCAGGGTACGCTCCTGAGGGACATGAGTAGAAAAAAAAAAACAGCTGTTTACATTCATTGACCATTTTATATAGGTGAACTCTGCACAACTCATGTAACATCCGGTTGACAAATGTACATGGATGCTGACAAATTGTACATAGAAGCAAACAGGGTGCATTCTGTAACTGAATATTAACTGTGACCTATATGGTAGATAGCTACAAGTTGGGTGTACCTAATAAACTGGCATGTGAGCATATATATATATATATATGTATATATATATATATATATATATATATATATATATATATATATATATGTATATAAAAAGGGACACCAATCTTGTAGATGTAAAAACTACAGACAGTGCTCAAAAAATAATAATTCTTGTCAGTGGCATAATCTGAACAGTGAACTTACTGTTAAGTCAACACTGCACTTTACCCACACAGCTGATAAACTAAATTAAACAAATTAAATAATAAATGTACAAGTATATATAACATTCAGTGACAGCAGCTGATCTACCTTGGTGGTGATAGGGGGAGGCAAATGCATACTGGTGCCCACCTGCAGAGTACACAGCATTAGGGGCATAGGGAGGAGGAGGATAAGGGACATAGCCGCCATATTGGTCTGGGTAGTATACCTGGCAAAAGAGTTTTTGATCAGGCACGTTTGTCCAGGGTGAGACAGAACACAATACAAGCACACAGCTAAGGTTTCAGAGAATATGAGCTCACAGCTTTCCAGTTACTAGCACAGAATCTTATTCGCTGAGTCAAACACTCACAACAGCCTGAAATGACTGAATTACTGCTGGAATTACAGTAATTTTCCTACTAATATTACACACAAATAATTGGATGGGGACGTAAACTTGGCTCCTACCTGAGGAGTGGGGTTTAATTCCGCATAAGAAGGAGGAGCGGAGGCAATAACTTCCTGGGTAAAACCAAACTGAGGGGGTGCCACCACCTGCAAAAGAAGTAACACCACAAGATTTCACAAGCTAACGAAGACAGAGGAAAATGGAAGATATGGAAAATATGGCACATTTATGACTGGAAATAACAAAGATTGCCATTTACATTTTATATCTACAACATAACAGAGCTGTCTGTTTTGACCGGCGCAAAAAGAGTTAACTACTCCACCCATAATGTTCTTCTTTAAGTAAGCAATGACTCACTGTGTTGATTCTGGCATCCTGAAGGGCCACGGTCCAGGCCCTGAACGAAAGAGAGCAAAGAGTAAACATTAATGTTATTCACACTGCACACACTACATGATTTGTCTTTGGGTTATAAAGACTAAAAAGCACATGTTTTCAGTCTTAAAACACAAGCATAAGGACTGACAATGTAAAACAGGTGAGTAACAGATAATGTCTTTGTTATTTCTTTACCAAGGAGTGTTCATAATTTATTTGCTTTGGTCTAACAGCTAGAAGTATAAATAAACACAGATCAGCTGACTTACAGGGCATCATCTGCACTGTCTGCACAGAGGCTGATAACACGTCCATCACGGCACACAATCTGAAGAAGGGCTTCTCTGCCTTTTCCTTCCGGAGGTGTTAGATCTGAGGAAACAGATACAGTGTGAAATAATTAAAACTCCCATAAGCAATTATTCATCCACAGATAGTACATTCATCCACAGACCAAAAATTATTAGCAGGATTAAAGGTTTACCTCGACATGCATTGGCATTGCGAATATTAATACAGTCCACCCTCATGTGGATCTCATCCTCCATGTCACGCCGTTGCTGGTCATCATAGAAAATTAGACGGCCATCTGACCAAAGGTCAAACCAGTTTTTCTTCCAGCGACGCAAGATGGTACCTACATGAAAATATTGGAAAAATGTGCATAAGTCTAAAGCTCATATTTGTCTGGAGTACCGTATTATACATCATACGACATACATCACTGGTTCTCAAAATGGGGTCCGGGGTCCAGGGACCAGGGGGTCTGATTTTTATGAATTTAGTTACAGTGCTGGAAATCACAACCCAGCATTATCAAAGCTATTAATAGCAAAATTTATTAATGATTTTTTAAAATATAGTTATTAGCTTGCTTAACACATTGGGTTCTGTTTGTGGAAAGTTCAGGAATAAAGCTCTAAGGCTTTTAACTAGACTATACTTACTGTACACATTTTAAGAAATAAAGGAAATAAAGGGTCCGCCAATCTATCAAGTTTCTGTCTTTTTTTATTCATTAATTGAGAAAACTGTTTATTTATGATAACCATCGACATATAGAAAATGTTTTTAAAAACGCCCTGACATCACAAAATATATAAATACATTTTATTTACATGAAATCATTAACACAAACATAGATATCTATACAAAAACAAGTCTAACAAAATAGCCTAGGAAACGCTAGACTCTAGGCTGAATCCCAAATGCCTCTCTAGTGCACTATGTAGGGTTCAGAATGGATCATTCCGTGTCCTGTGCAGTTCCCCTACATAGGGATTACAGAGAGAAACGGGATTCCGCCTTGAGTAAACAGGGACAAAATATACTTACTCTGGCGGTGAAGCCATCCGCTTTTAACAAACGCCATTCCTGAAGAAACGGATGATCTGTAGAACAAACAAACAAACAAGGAATTAAAAATTTCCTTTATTTTATACCACGGTTAAACCGTGAAAACATTCCTTATCCTGCGAGCCTGTTTTGCTAGCTAAAGCTAACGGATTGTTTGTTCAGACGAGAAGGCAACTCAGAGCAACACACATTTCGCTTTAAAGAATCGTTATATTTGTTAATTTCTTAATAGGATATGTAATTAGGACCAAAACAGAGAATAAAAATGACTTTACCGTTAGGTGTCAAAGTGTCGAGCTAGTAATGGACTCCTGCCGTTTACGCGAGTGACGTCATCGCTATCATCCGTCCCATCAGCTGATTCTGGGGGCGCGCGAGGTTTCAGGAATTCACTTCCGCCTGTAACGCGATTACTGCTGCCTTTCTACAGTTAATAACAAAAAACATGTGTATTTAAAGTAAACCTCCATTCTGAAACACATTAAATATGTCTGAAATGAAATATTCGTGATTCAGCGATTCTGGAGCTGATGGGTTGTCTAGTGCTGTAAGTTAATTATTCAGGTGAGAAGTTAGAGGTTGTGCGCCGCACTGACGTCACAGGGAGACACTGCTAGGGCAGTTATGCTGTGTTCAAGGCAAAGTTATAATTCTCCACCTACAAGCAGGAAAAGCCATCAAAAACACCCCATAACCTGCAATTTCAACTAGTCAACTCGGGGTAGTCTTCTTAACTACCAGTTCCTAACCTGTTTGCTGAGTGATGTCAAATCACCCCAAACACACACACACACACACACACACAGTGTAAACTACCCATTCTCTACTTTTAAATTATGCTGCCGGTAATTTGCAAGTTGTAATAACATCTTTTCCCACCTCGGCATGTTTGATCATATGAGGTGACATGATAAAATATATATTTGGATGTGTGAAGCATGTATAATGTAGATAATGAATATATACTGAACCTGAAATAGATATAGAAATAAGTACATGAAAAAAAGTGAAATGCCAGCCTGGTCAATCCTCTCACCACTCGGTGGAGCTGTTTATTCCTGATGTGTTTATAAGGCTGACCTGCTCCCGGTTACTGGCTGAACAACATAAAATCAACAAAATGACATGTTTTATAATTTTATATTTTAATATGTTTTAAATTACAACAGCTAGACTAAAATGTTGGATGAATTTGGACTAAGGTGTTTCTGTCTTTTCCTTTTCTGTCTAGACTACTTCAGTCACATATGCAAGGACTTATTTAAATATTTTTAAACATCAGCTTGAAGCCAGAAATTCAAGCCAGTTCAAGCATACAGCTGAGCAGTGGAGGGATAAAGGTCTTCCAAATTTGTTCTTACACCATGCATGTGTGTTTTATTGTGAGAGCGCAATTTTACTAATGTACTTTGCTTTGTTATTTGTCTTATAATGAATGTGAATAAGGCTAAGATGTAGACAGCATTTAGACTTACCAATGAGTAGTTACAAAAAGAACCTGCATATTAGTCATAGGCTAAAACAGCATGTGCAAAATTTGCATGTACAGCTGGGAGCAAAAGTTTGCCCTCCCTTATGGGTAGGTTTCTGAGTTTGGAAAAACAAGGAAAATGTACTTGTATTTTACAATTTTTCTTCAAAAATATTATAATTCCAAGGTGGTCAAGGGTCTTCAGTCGTCACTCTGGGGAAACTAATGTTTCAGTGTAGAACCCTAAAACTGAGTGTTTCCCTATCAGAAAGGCTTCATAAAGAACTCTTCCAAGAAACTAAGAACCCATAACCATTCAAAGAACGCTTAAGGATCTTTTTTAAGATTGTGTGTACACTCTAAGAACATCAATCCCAGTGAGACAACCAAAGAACCCTTCAGGGTGCCATATGGACCTGTTCCTAAGAGACTAGTTTTCACTTTCTGAATTAAGATCACTCTCATGTTCTCAGCAGAATTCATGTCAGTGCTGACAGATATAATTTGATTTTTTGTTCATCCAGCTTAAGCCAATGAGCTCCTGATTGAAGTGGTTTATGGACCTAAGTCTAGCCAATGGTTGATGGACTGAATTTTATCTTAATCCTCTTGATTTTCTGAACAGATGACTCAGAACAGTTGTTGGCGAGCAGAGGGATTGTGTGACTGAAAAGTGGTATAAAGAAAGTAAAGACGTGAGCACTCAGCATGCATTGGGTCAGATATAGTATAATCAGCAGCAAGGGGGAGTTATGGAAAACTTTGGCTCTTTTTGGATGGCAGATGGTCATGCGTTAACTGAAAAGGTAATGCCAATTTGAACACTTTCTTATAGAAAATATTTTGATTTTTTTTTAATGTAATAAATCCTAGATGATCTACTGACACTGGAGTGAAAAGCAAATTTATATAATGTGTAATTTTAAAAAATTAGTCAACAGGACAGAATTATTCTTCTGCTTTGCTATGCTGAAAGCCCCTTGTCTTTGTGCATTTTTTCTGAGTAGCACAGGGTTTTTGGAAACTTCAAGTCACTTTTCTTTAACTGTTTAGCAGGTAATGTGTAAAGAAAAAAGTCCATTCCATGGCAGTTGGAGTCTCTTTATATGGCCATTTCACAGGAGAATGAACACGGCTGGTTCTTGTTACAAGTAGGTAGTTGACACATTAAGTGGAGCAAAGTTGATGGAATGTTGAGTCTGTTTCAAAATGAAGCAGAGAGAACAAACGTGATTTTGCGTGAGGCCTCTTGGTACAGCCTCAGGTTTCAGGCGAGGGTGTCTCGGATTTTGCATCCTTGGCAGCGGCTGCACATAAAGTTCGAGACCCAGCCCAGTGATTTCTGTTACATTTGGTTTTCCTTCACTCCAGGCCTTGGCTCACGGATCTGTTATACATTCTACTCTACTAATCCAGAATTTCTACTGACTTCAAAGATTTGAACAGGTTGTCAGATTTGATTTTCTTAGGATCTCTGCCATTATTTTACAGAAGATTCACTGAGATATGGCTATAAATCACAGAGCAGATTGAGAGCACTGAGTCAGTCAAGTCTGAAATCATAATCAACAAAGGAAATTCTTTGGCAGATGGAGTATGTGCCTGGAGATTCCTGCACTTCCTTTCCACTCGCCGTTTAAGATTCTGTCCTCTTCTTTATTCTCCTTTGGAAGGGTAGAATTACGCTCCTCCTTCAAGGGGCTGACCTTGATGGCAGCTTCACCAATAGCCTGTTTGCTTTGTTCCCATTAAACCTGTTGTCCAGCCTATCGCTTTCCCGTGCTGGTCATGCCTGTCTCCTGAGCAACACAGGAATCTTAACACATGTGGAACTTCAACAGTCAGACTCAGTCCCACGCACACCGTAGCTCATGGAGGAGGAAAGTAGACAGGGCTAGCAAGGGAGAACAGTCAGGAGGCTAAAGTCATGTTCTTAAGAAGTGGGAGTGTTCAGAGAAACTCAGAGAACACTCTCTTCACACTTGAGCCGCCTCCAGAACAGCTGGAACTGGGCTGAACAAGAAAAGCAGAGAAACAGAAACAGAAAAAACAAGAAGGGAAAAGCTACTTATGAAAGAGACTTAAAACAGAAATTGGACCGACATGGCTGTTTAGATGTGAATATGTGGCATGCTTGTTAACTGACTTTCAGATGGAGGTCAGCATAAAATGGGCTTCATACGTCAATGGGGAGAATGAGGTAAGATGCTGAAGTCCGCCATCCTTTTTTTCCACTTACTACATGATTCAGAGTAGTTGCATAATTTGTCTACTTGATTTTAAATGAATATAATTGTAAATTAAAGCCTATTACCTGAAAGCATTTTGTCACTTTTATTACTAGGAAACAAGACAGCTTAAATCAGGGGTTGTATATTGTTTTTGAGTAGCAGTGAGTCTTTGAAAACCTTTCCAAAGTTTATGGGAAAATCTTCGTTTTAAGAAAAATATTGTTTTAGCTATTATTTGACTTATCTTTGATATTTCAACTTTGCTGCTGAAGTAAAATATAATGAATGCACGTCAAATACTGCAGTTGACTTAAATGACTTAATACATGGTCCAGTTCTCAACAAAGTCATTCTCAACACATTAGTCCTTTGGCATAAGACTCGGGCTTTCAGGCTTTTAACAAAAGGCATTGTGTTGTTGAATTTCAAAACCTGAAGTAAAACTGTGTCTCTGGTCATATGAAGGATGTCTTTACTGGGTACAATGTAATATGTTTTAAAATGTTAGCTGTATTGTCATACTCAAGTGATGCCTGTTGGTCAAAATCTAAGAAAAAGACATTGTCAGGTTGTGGAAAGAGGAAAAAAAGAAACAAATTCCTTTGAAATAGCCTCATTAGTTCCAGAGATATGGATTCCAAGATACTGATAGTTTCGTACTTACATTTGAGCAGACAACATGAGCAGTCTGCGCCCCCACACAAATTTCTTGCTTTTTTTCTTTTTGTTGGTTTCCCAGAACTAATCCTTTTTCACTGATAATTGTGAGGCTGTCCACTACAGGAGTTGGCTTTGAAAGCCACATGTCCATCTCACAGAATTTTGCCATTACTGAGACCAGCATAGGATTTTTGCTCAGTGTATTCACACAGAATAATTAATCTCAAACACGGTAGACTGACTTTAGTCTGATGACCTGGCACCCATGGGTACGGTGCATATATATCAGCACGGGATGCTGGATGGTCCCGGAAGAGATAAGCTAGAGCAAATGCTGGGAGCCCTAATTAGGAGGGGAATAATTAAATCAAATTAGTCTTGAAAAGTCATGCATGAACTTCTTTTCTCAGTGTACCTTTGCATGTGTGTGTTTCTCTTTCTTCTAAACTACTTCAATGATGGAAGGCAATTAGGGCAAAAAAGGAACATGGGTTTATATGTATTATTCTTTTTACTAATTACACTAGCATGGCACAAGGAATCTTTGCTGACAATGGCTACATTGTGCTCTAAAATGTAAAACAGGGTCTTTTTTTTTAAAGAATTAGAAAATTCACAAAACATGGCTAAATTGTACATGTTAAGAGCAAGACATTAGGGACATTCTAATAATTTACTTCCTATTTATTGTTTAATGGTAAATGGATTTACACATTAGTGCATTAATGAAGTATTTTAATTATTATATTTAATGGTAAAGTGTAGTTAATGTGGAGTTGTTCATTATCAGCCATCCATCGGAGACCAGAACCAGCACTGCCTTTGGCCATTGTGTGCCCAAAGTTCATATAGTTTGTTAGAATTTCTTTCCTCTGGCTTGACAATGAAATTAATGTCAGCAGTTTTTCAGTATCTGCCAAATTCATTGCATATTTGTGGTTTGTTGAAGCACTTTAGAGCTTCAGCTATAGTCAGCACAACAAGTTTATCCTTAATCACAGCAATAGAGTGAGATTTCAAATTCTGTTTGAACCTGTTTTGGAAAATAATAAGGTTTGAGGAATGTCAAACTCAGGTCTAAATTTTGATTTGAGTGGAACCACATGAAAAAGAATGAGAAAGAATTTAGTTAAAGATGAATTTTTATACACAACTCCAACTCTTCACAATTTGATCTTGTTCTTTTTACCTTGCACAACAGACATACAAGATGCCAGACTGAATATCAAATTCCTGATATGCTAGTCCAAATCCATTTTAATACATAATACAAAATGCACCAAATGTAAATGTATAAAAAAAAACTTCAGACCAAAAATCTATCAAAAATGCTGTATATTGATGATATACAAAATATAATGCTGTATATTTTGAAAATACAGAAGTTTCATAAGACAAGTCTGTAGTAGAACTTCCATTGTTAAAAGTAAAGTTAGTATAATGGTGTTAGTGGATGAGTTAATGCTAACAATATGCAGTTTATTCTTCAGAAACCACAGTGGCGCTTTTCAACTGGTAATGAAAATTCTGAAATGTAAATCAATTATACGATAACTAATTTTTTTTTAGTATTACTGTACTAAATATGTTAACCTGTTGATATATTTTTCTATTGTGTAAGAGCATAAAATTCCTACCTGATTATAGCAGCTTTGCTTGCTGGTAATTATAATAGGCATTAGCAATCATCATATGAAATGTAAACACAGTAATAAACACAAATTAAAGATCTAGTAACTACAGTAATGTCCTTTTAAAACATAGATAGAAACAGATCAGTCAATACATTGCTACTTCTCCATTTCCTGTTTGGAAGCTGCTGTGTTGTTCATGAATTGTTCACAAACAGAAGAATTTGTGAAGCAGCTGTGGTGCGAGGGCATGCTCTAAAACCCACAGATCACATGACCTTCAGTTTACATAATTTCACCATGCAAAGTACTTTGAAACCAACAAATACAGAACACAAAATCATTTTCAAACAAATTGCATACCAGTCTACAGCAAACACAAATTACAAAATATTTTTCATTTTTCACTCAATTTCCTTGTTTTTCCTGGCGGAGGTTGCACAGGCAACAGACTGATAAAGTCAGCCCAGACTTCCCAATCCGCAGCCACAGATTGCAGCTCCTTGGAAGTCCAGTGGGGGACGTGCCTGACAAAGCTCTAGTGGGAGTCAACAACGGGGCATCTTTGTAAGGTGCTCAAATAACCTCAACATGGTTCATCTCAATTCGAAGGAGCAGCGGCTCTACTCCGAGGCTCTCCCTGATTGTCGATCTCCTTACTCTATCACAGAGAGTAGACCAAGCAACCTTGCAGAGGAACCTCATTTCTGCCACCCGCACTCACGATCTCACTCTTTCAGTCACTAACCATAGGTGACTATAGATGAAGATAGGGACGTAGATTGGCCAGTAAACAGAGAGGTTTGTCCACAAACTGAGTAATTCCCTCTCCTTATGCTATTATGAGATGACTAGACAGATATGATCCCATTAACCTCTAGTGATTCCCAGAAGAGCATGGTATCACTAATGTAGCTGAGAACAGGGCCTTTTGTCACAAATTTGTATTTGTTCTTATTTTATGCACTCTGACAATGAGGTTATATTACTTCTAGTGTAAAAGCTGTTAATACTCTGAATGTTTTCCAGATCAATAATGCCTTAAAGCCTTTACAGGAGTAAAATTCCTGAGCTTACTCTTACACAATAGTAGCTGTTTATCTGGAAACTGGAAACCACCAAGTGACTCTTGTTTCCTATTGTTTCCATAGGGTCTATAACGCTCACCTGACTCTCTGTGTGGGCCATGGAGGACGTGGTTGTGCCTGAGGAGGGCAATGCTATGGCTGCTGACTCCCACCCGGTGGACAGATCAGACCAGGAATCTGAATTCCAGCCTCCATTGAGTCCCACCCATGTGCTCAGATCTGTCATTTCCTCTTCTCTAAGCTCCCACGCCCAGCTACCCCAACATGCCTCTGCAGTTTCAGCCCTGCAGTCCAAGATGAAGGCTCGCTCAGAGCGCAAAGCAATCTGGAAACAGCCTTCTAAAATGAAAGAAGACAGGAGAACGGTACCTGGGTTCTACATGTCAGCATGCTCTCACACAGGTGCCTGGGGATTCAGCAGCAGTGATGAAGACATGGAAGCTCGTGCTGAGGATTTAGCCATCCACACTGTTGAAGATAAAAGCATCATCACTTCCATGGGACATGGAGAAGCAGTATTTCTGGAGAACATCACAGACAACATCTGCAATGCCAAACAAGATTTTTCCTTGTGCCGCAACAAACCATGGACTCCTCCCAAGGGCTTTTGGAGGATCGCCAGGCAAGAGCCTTTGCTATCAAATGGAGGTGATGTTTCAGAAAGAGAGGAATCTAAAAGTGGGCTCATGCCCAGGCACACAGCTCTGAGGACAGATCCCAGTGTTCAGGAAGAGATTAAAAGGTCAGACAGTGCAGAGAGCCATCTTCAGAGCTGCAGGCCGAGTGACTCAGTAGCAAAAGGAAGCGATCTGTGGCGTGCTGAGAGTCTAGAAAGCATCTGCAGCAGTGGAAGCTCTCTCTCCCTAGCAGAGAAAGTGGAGATAAACCGAACCATCCTCAGACAGATGCTTCAGAAAGCCCAAAGGAAGAGCGGTGAGGGGCAACAGGCTACAATTACTGATCAGAAGATGGAGAATACACATAGCAGAGGTAGAACCTAACTGTCTTCACTGAAAAGATATTAAGAATCTTAGGAATTTTATATTATCTCAAAAGAATAGTTCTGTAAAAAAATTAATATAAGCAATAAGACAAGATATGTTTGGCATCTGATGATTGTTTCTTTCATTTCACACTGGAGTTGCAATGCTATCATACTAAACTGAATTTATTTACCCAATTTCTTTTTCATAAACCTATGCCTTGATCCACAACTCGGATCTCCCAAAAACAGAGGTCAGAATTTCACTGGAAGCTGGAAGCCATAAAGATAATACAAAAAAAGAAAATGTTTATTTAAAATAAAATTGGATTAAGTAGTTTAGCAATGTTGTTTGAAGTGAGTAGAGATTTGGGCATGTGTTTATGTAAAATATTTTCAATGGGATAGACTCACTGTTTGTTAGTTACATTAGCCCTGTAGCTCTAGTGCAAAACTTCAGA
This sequence comes from Pangasianodon hypophthalmus, assembly GCF_027358585.1. Taxonomy (NCBI): domain Eukaryota; kingdom Metazoa; phylum Chordata; class Actinopteri; order Siluriformes; family Pangasiidae; genus Pangasianodon; species Pangasianodon hypophthalmus. Next base: position 14,675,761 of record NC_069720.1, read on the forward strand.
AGTAAACTGTGGACACAAAACACGGAGGAGGAAGGAGGAGGAAATGTTAAAAATTAACTTTTTTGCAGAACCTTTCATTAAATTCTAATTGTTCCCTTGACTAAAAATACATGGTATGTATGATAATTCAATCGATTGACATTTTGATTTAATTAACTTCTTATGTAACGCACTTTTTCTCTTAATTTTTAAGAGGCACGAGTTAAGTTTAACCCGATTTCTTCTCTTTTGGCTCAATGATGCAAGAGTGAGATTTTTTTGTGTATATTTCTTTATATTTTGTGGAAAAAATGTGATAATGATATATGTCAATATATGTGAAACGGCTTGAACAGAAACTGGAGTAGGTGAAGTATGCAGACCAGCACAAATAGCCAGTTACTTGTGGACACAAACATAATCACACTTTAATTACAGCTTTGACCAAAAAAAAAAAATGTACAATTACCTAATGCAACATATGTACAGAACAGAGGTATCAAAGTGACCTTATGAACAACATATTCAGGAGAGTCACTAATTAATGTAACAGTCATATAATAAACAGTCTTAGGTGGTCACATTACCACAAGAAGCAAGGCTATTTATTGGGAAGCTAGTTTAATTTTCCTTGCTAGGGGAAAGGAAAGTAGTTTGCAAATATTTTTTTTTAAAGGCTGATTCATGTTCATAATTTTATTTTATTTTATTCCATCAAATTTTTCTTTCTTGACAGTTGAATGAAAGTGCAGTTGACACAGCCAGTGCATCAGGAATCAGTAGGATTTTCTGGATTCTGTATAACTACTGAGTGCCTTAATTCAAATAAATGTAAATGGTAGATGATGAACCCCATTAACCTCCAGTGCAGAGCTTTAGTCCCAGAAAAGCATAGTATTATTGAGTGTCTAATATAGCTGAGCACAGGGCCTTCTGCTTACATGACATATCACAAATTTGTTTTTCGTACTTATACATTCTGAAAAGTGTAAAAGCTGTTAATTCTCTGAACTTATCCAGATAATAACACCTTCAAACTCTTTACAGGAATAAAGTCTCTGAGCTTACTCTTCCATCTTCTCTTTAAAATGTGAGCTCATGTGGTTCGTTAAATAACACTGAGTTATCTGATGGATTACCACAAATTTCTATGTGAAAATTTTATGTGACATTTATTATCAGTCCTTAGGAAGAAATGGTCTTTTTTAAAATTGTGAGTTCTGTGAAGAAAAAAGGGAAATATTTGGAAAAATAATTTTCAGGTGACTTCTTTTCATAGAGTTAGCAGAAGAGATCAATTGTGAATGAAGATTACCTTTAACATATAGCAGATTACCTTTAACATATATCAGATTGCGTTTAACATATAGCAGGTAGTGTAGCTAGTGACATTTCTTTGAAGCACAGCTATTATGTACATCTTTGTATTTGTATTTTTGCTACATATTGTGTAGAGAAACATTTTAAAGTACCAACACTGGTATGAATTCTATAAATTCAGGACATCTAATGCACATAGTGATATTAATGTTAATCATTTGAAAATAATCTGTACAATGTCCCAGTGAATGTCAGTCATGAGGAGAATTCCAGCTTGTGAGTTGAACTGATATGCATCCGATCTCAGAATGCTAGAGATTCAGAAATGTGAAAGCAGAAACATTGTGTACTGGAGAGTACAATTTGAAGTTTCATTACTCATATGTAATTAGATTATGTGAGTGTGTGTCTGTTAATCTGTCTGTAGATTATGTCTACCTGACTAACTATCATCTTGTCTGCTTGTTGTCTGTTATGTAGCTAGGGCTGACATGTGGAAGACCATCCAATTCTAAGAATGGTTTCTGAATATTATAGCTCCAGGAACCTTTAGTTCAAAGATGTTCAATTTAGCATGTTTTCTGGATGCACTATGAGGGTTTTTATATAACCATTTCTACAATATTGCTGCAACATTATTAACTCACATATGAACTTAAGTGCCATCCCATTCCTAACCCATAGGGTTCAATATGATGTCGGTCCACCTTTTGCAGCTATTACAGCTTCAACTCTTCTGGGAAGGCTGTGCACAAGGTTGAGGAGTGTGTTTATAGGAATTTTTGACCATTCTTCCAATAGCGCATTGGTGAGGTCACACACTGATGTTGGTCGAGAAGGCCTGGCTCTCAGTCTCCGCTCTAATTCATCCCAAAGGTGTTCTATCGGGTTCAGGTCAGGACTCTGTGCAGGCCAGTCAAGTTCATCCACACCAGACTCTGTCATCCATGTCTTTATGGACCTTGCTTTGTGCACTGGTGCACAGTCATGTTGGAAGAGGAAGGGGCCCGCTTCAAACTGTTCCCACAAGGTTGGGAGCATGGAATTGTCCAAAATGTTTTGGTATCCTGAAGCATTCAAAGTTCCTTTCACTGGAACTAAGGGGCCAAGCCCAACTCCTGAAAAACAACCCCACACCATAATTCCTCCTCCACCAAATTTCACACTCGGCACAATGCAGTCCGAAATGTACCGTTCTCCTGGCAACCTCCAAACCCAGACTCGTCCATCAGATTGCCAGATGGAAAAGCGTGATTCGTCACTCCAGAGAACGCGTCTCCACTGCTCTAGAGTCCAGTGGCGGCGTGCTTTACACCACTGCATCCGACGCTTTGCATTGCACTTGGTGATGTGTGGCTTGGATGCAGCTGCTCGGCCATGGAAACCCATTCCATGAAGCTCTCTGCGTACTGTACTTGGGCTCATCTGAAGGTCACATGAAGTTTGGAGCTCTGTAGCAATTTACTGTGAAGAAAGTCGACGACCTCTTTGCACTATGCGCTTCAGCATCCGCTGACCCCTCTCCGTCAGTTTACGTGGCCTACCACTTCGTGGCTGAGTTGCTGTTGTTCCCAAACTCTTCCATTTTGTTATGATAAAGCTGACGGTTGACTGTGGAATATTTAGGAGCGAGGAAATTTCACGACTGGATTTGTTGCACAGGTGGCATCCTATGACAGTTCCACGCTGGAATTCACTGAGCTCCTGAGAGCGGCCCATTCTTTCACAAATGTTTGTAAAAACAGTCTGCATGCCTAAGTGCTTGATTTTGTACACCTGTGGCCAGGCCAAGTGATTAGGACACCTGATTCTGATCATTTGGATGGGTGACCGAATACTTTTGGTAATATAGTGTATCAGGATGTGCTGTTATTGGAAAATAATCAACTTCTGGGTGGTAACAGCCCTCCGCTTCATATCACACCACTCCATCGCTGTTTTATTCCTGTTATACCAAATCAATTTGCCAACATTTAAATGAATTATTAATTACAGAACATCATATTGTTCCTTTAATCATCCTGGTTACATTTAATGTTGTGGAATACAACATTAATTGTGAAATTCACAAATAAAATGATAAAATGTGTGTATGTCTACAGGTGGGCTGAATGACAGTGACTGGGATTCTGGGATTTCTCTTCATGACAGTGAACAAACTCAGAGGTGACCTGAAAACACACGATCTTAATGTTTCTGTTTAAAGGGCTTAGCAGAACTAACTATAGTTGAGTGAAATTTTCAGATTGTTTTAGCATCTATATCAGCATCTACATCTAAGTTAAAATCATCATCATTATTGTCATCAATAATAGCAATTAAAATGAAAATGAGTCTAAATTATATATATGGTTCTATTGTTAATCGACTAAATAAAATTCATATGATTTGCAAGATAATTGTGTTCACATTAGAGTTTTTGATTACATATATATATATATATATATATATATATATATATATATATATATATATATATATATATATATATATATATATAGCTCTGACTGTTATAAAGTGCTAACACTGGAAACTACAGATCCTTCCATAAATGTTAAACAAATATCTCCTTATTAACAATTATACATTTTTCTTTTTAAAAATGAGTTTATCATTAGGATTAAATTCTTCACTTCAGCTCTCTCACTTATACACACACGCACACACACACACACACACACACACACACACACGCTCATGCACATTCAGTCCCATCAGGCTAATTAGTGGTGACGGGCTGCTCCACTTAATCCTGGGCTGTATGTGTGTGCCTGCTGCACAGTAGCTGATGTCTGCTTGTGTGTGTGTGTGTGTGTGTTTGACTGGGCTACAGGCCCTTTGTCTCAGGCGCTGAGTTGCCGCTCAGTCCTCGCCATGAACAGGCCAAACAACTGCTAGAGCGTGCTCGCATGAAGGCCCGCTCAAACCCGCTCAAAGCTGACCACACCATCCTACCCGTCCAGAGGGACAAGCCGTAAGTACATGCTCTTTTTTCTCTATATCTAACTCTTATGCTCTCCCCTTTGCAGAATATTGGGATCTGAAGTGGTGGGGGATGTCAACCGGGGAAGCTTAGGCACTGATAGGCAGGAATCCTTGAAATGGTTCAAAACATGGCCACATTGGTATTGTAATTTTTTTGTGTGTGAATTATAAGGGGTTGTAAAATTGTGTGTGTGTGCATTTTGGGGTGTTGTGTGTGTTTTATTTGCTGTGGAGTGTGCTGTTGATATCTAGGGGATGTGTGAGATGAAGTGGTCTAATCCTCTTCAGCAGCAACAGGTCCCGCTCTCTCTCTCTTTCTCTCTCATAATTCAAGTCAATTCAATTTTATTTTTATAGCACATTTAACCACTCACTATCACAAAGAAGATTCACATGTATCACTGCATATTGTGCATATTGTACAATGTATATTTGGGCAAAATGACCTCACGTATTGCACAATATATATTTGCACAAAATATATTTGTACTGTTGTCATTGTATTCCTTTCTTTTTTCTCTATTCTATTTAATATCTGCATAAAATAGTTTTTTCTTATTTAATATATACATGACATACGTAGCTTGATGGGGAACTGCACTTGCATCTTGTTGTACAATGACAATAAAGGTATTCGTATTTGAATAGACCTCCTATTGAGCAAACCCCAGGCAAAAGTGAAAAGGAAAAACTCCTTGAAACAGCATAAAGAGGACTCAAAAGAGGACCTACTCTCCTCTTGTCAAATGCCAGATAGTGGAATTTTGATATAAAGCTTGTGATATATTGCAGGCATGTTATACAACATATTGTGATAATCAACATGAATGACATTGTTATGTGGACACTTCACCATATTGTTATTACCTCAGTAGGCAGAATTTCTGTTCAGTGTTTGTGCTCCAGCGATGACTGTGTAAAAGCCTGTTCCATTTATAAGACAGTATAAAGATTGTTACCTTCTAATAGCACTTTTATATCTAAATCCTGGCTGAGTACCTGTGAAGTAGGAGATTGTGAGGTGGTGACATCATTTCCCACTCAAAACTGGCATTAATGGTAACAACAATTGATGGGAATTCTGGCTCTGGGAATTCTGGTGAGTCAGATCAGTTGGCTCAGCTCAACTCTTTTGGCTCACAAAAGACTCGCTGCCATTTTTCTAAACCAGTTTGAGATATTTTGACCAGTGATTGTACTTCTTTGCCTCACTATGATGGAAATTGTTTCATGAAATCATACTCTTACTTCAAACAAAATTGTTAATTTTACTGTGCATTTAAAATCTATTTAACTAATTGTAAAATCAGTGAGGCACTAATGAATTCACAATTACAAACAGCTCAGATTTTGAAAAGAGGTTTCCATGGAAGTATTTTAATAAATTACACTGCAAGAAAAAAAGCACTGCTTTGATCCTCAAAAAGTGGCTCATATATGCTAGACAGCTCAGTAGTAACAACAGAAGCAAGAACGTCAATATCTGATTTAACTTGTCCTCTGCATTTTGGTTAAATGTGAAGAGACATAAAGCAACAAAGCAAATTGAACTTTCCAGGATTTTCATTGTATTCAATGGAAATGTTACCAGGTATGACTAATTCTCATGACGTTTGGTCCAGCAGCTAAGTGTTTCTAGCTAATTAACGCTTTTTGGGTTTTTTTTCGCCATGGCGGTTGAATAGCTCTGTGATGTGATGACTACATTTGACCACTCAATGGTCTGCACAATTTCTAGCTCCACCCATGTCTTACTATGGTATGCTTGGTACCCTGGTAATTATGGTAACCAACATCAGTACGGGTCACCTGGCATAGGAAAAGACAAAATGGCAGATCGTAGTTTTGTTACCATATTGTGCTAGATTGCACTGTCTGGTGGAAAAGGTTCCATAGTTTGTCCAAATGTCATGAATTTCACATTGCGTTTATCATTCTCAGACAAAGCAATCCCATAATTGTGTTCACTTGATAACGGATGAGAGATTTGTGATATTATTGCTGTGCTACAACATCATGATAATATCATAAATTATGATCAAACATCAGGCAATTACTGTGATTAAGAAACATGCAGAGCCGTTTGTTGGTTATACATGTGTTGGTTATACATCTGTGTGTAGTAAATCCATTATGTTGTCTATGTGTTCTTTATATAATATGTATTCTTGTAAATGTTCTTTCATTCTCATTACAACCATGTTCACTACTATTTATTTTGGTCCCACAGTATATTATTGTGTATAGCAGCCAATACGCTAGATATAAAGATCAGCAGCCCAGTAGTGATAAGTGTAAATTAAATCATTCTACTAAACAGAGTAGACAATGCCTTATCCTTTTCAGAGAATCACACACTCACTTCTGTTCATGATAGCTGAGTTATATAAGGCATGTTGAATTATACAACAATTACACGAGGCCGGCGTCTCTGATCTTCACCTCTCATCATCCAGGGCCATATTCAATACCTCGGTGCTCTCTCTCTCTCTCTCTCTCACACACACACACACACACACACACACACTCACACACACCACAGATGAGTGAGCCATTCTAACAGCTACTCCTTGTTTGGTAAGAAAATACCCCCTTTTTTGTGGCATTCAAAACAGATTAGGCAGATTGCTATTGTTTTCCGAATGATTTTGAAGAGTTATTGCAATAAGCATGCTCTCATACTGCTCCTATTATAAACATATATTTTCGATTCCGCATATTGCCTGTATTCATGTAATTGCTACTTTAATGGGTGAACCTAGTTTCAGCTTCTAATTACAAAATGTTCCTTACGTTCTAGACTACAGTAGAGTATACATAGTTGGTGTGGTTCTGGTTTAAACAGGGTATCTATCGGGAGATTGTGAGTTCAAATCCCAATGATACCACAACCATCCATGGCTGGGAGCTAAGGGAGCAAATAATTTGCCATGTTCTCTGGCTGTGAGGGATGGCATGACTCTCTCACCTGTCAATCATACTGACACTAGCCAGTTGTAGGTGTGTATGAGCTCATGTTTGTGGAAAAACATAGATGCTGTGCCCAGCGACACAGCAAGAGCAGCAGTTCAGAAAGATGTGGTTGGCTGGCATCACGTGTAATGGAGGACACACGTTAGCCTTCACCCTCCTCGGTATGATAGCAGAGAGCTGGCTTGTGATGGGGAATTGACAGGTGAATAAATTTGGGAGAAAAAGAAAGAACATATTTTTTAAAAATGATATCTGAAGCAGCTCTCAAAGCTCATTTTTGCATTCTGTTATTATGATTATTATTATTAGTAGTAGTAGTAGTAGTAGTAGTAGTAATGATAATAATAATAATAATAATAATAATAATATCAACAACAACAAAAATAATATGCGTAGTAGTAGCAGTAGTAGTATTGCTGAGGATACCTTGCCTCCCGAAACTGCTATCACGGTCCTGCTAAATGATTTCCTCTCAGTCCCCAGTGTTATCTTCTTCAGTGGATCACAATAACATTACAGTATTAAGTTGGCTTGCAATCGCATTTGCAGATTCTAGTGAATAGACATTGTAGAAATTATGACTCAGCATGTTATTACGCAGCAGGGGCCCATTATTAAGAAGTATTAATTTGAAGTATGTAGGGAATGCTGTGGTCGTTTAGCTAAAACAGAGGGAGAAATTCCAGAGGAATTTAGCCTTGAATCTGTGTCTCAGTTCTGGAAATCTCCAGCCACTTTGGCATGTGTCTGTGTTTTTCTGCATATGTCTGTGTGTTCTCCATCTATACATACACAGGGGTTTAACAAATTTGTACTTATTTACTGTGTGCTGTGTAATTATACAATTCTAATATCATAATTGCATGTTCTTTTGTCACAATTATCACAAAATATTATCAAGTCAAGTCAAGTCAAGTGGAGTTTATTGTCATTTCAACCATATACAGCCAGTTAGTACATAGTGAAACGAAACAACGTTTCTCCAGGACCAGGGTGCTACATAAGACAAACACAGAACAACACAGAACTACAAAGGACTACATAAATTTATACATCAAGTGCACAAGTGCAAACATGTGCAGACAGCACAAGACAGTACAATGACTACTGGGATAGACAATGGGCACAGTAAGTCCCAGTGCAGCGCCGACCAGTACACAGTTCTATTTAAAAGTGAATCTAGTGAGAATAGTGCAAAGAGTACAAGAGTACAATATAAGTAGCTGAAATAGTGTAGCAGTCTATGGAGGATGCTCAGTTGTGTGTGTATATATGTATGTGTGTGTGTTCCTTCACTCCAGTTTCTGAGTATTGAGGAGTCTGATGGCACGGGGGAAGAAACTATTGCACAGTCTGGTCGTGAGGGCCTGAATGCTTTGGTACCGTTTACCAGACAGCAGGAGGGTGAAGAGTGTGTGAGAGGGGTGTGTGTCTTGAAGCAAGTCGGAACGACGGTGCTGCTCAGGGAGGTGTTGAAGATGCCCGTGAAAACATCTGCCAGCTGGCCTACACATCCTCTGAGCAGCCTGCCAGGAATGTTGTCTGGTCCAGCAGCCTTCCGCGGGTTGATTCTGTGTAGAGTTTTCCTCACATCGGCCGTGGTTAGGCACAGCACCTGGTCATTGGGAGGAGGGGTGGTCTTCCTCGCCGTCACGCCATTCTGTGCCTTGAACCAAGTGTAGAAGTTGTTCAGTGCATCTAGGAGGGAGGCATCACTGTCACAGGCAGGTGATGTTGTCCTGTAGTTGGTGATGGCCTGGATGCCCTGCCACATGCGCCGCGTGTCTCTGCTGGCTTTGAAGTGGTTGTGGATTCTCTGTGCGTGTGTGCGCTTTGCCTCTCTGATGGCCCGGAACAGTTTGGCCCTCGCTGTTCTCAGGGCTGCCTTGTCATCTGCTCTGACTCTCATATTGTATTTTAAATACGTTAGTAAAACTAATTCCTCAGTTAGCAATGGGAGGAACGGTTCTGTCTGCCATGTGTTTATTTCACCTCTTTCATCAAACTCTCCTCCAGATAATAGAATTTTGGGATTGATTTAGCAGAAAATGTAATGCTGGCATTCAAAATTGTCCAAACTAAAGACCTTTACACCAAAGAACTGTTGAATTCTCACATTTAATTGGCCAGAAGTTGTTGATTATCTTTCACAGCAACTCATGTGGTGGACATTCTACATAAATTTTTTTTTAATTGTAGTTTTCTGTGAGGAGACATTTATTTAGCATTTATAGGAGTCTCCAGTGTCAGTGCTTTTTTACAGTCAGAGGTAAAGCTGTAACTTTAAGTTTTCAGACATGGGAAAGTCTTCAGGACAGAGGGCTAAATTATTGTCTAGTTAACTTCAGGAGAGAAAAAAGAGTCTCTGGCGAGGGAAGTGATAACAGGAATTAAGCTATTTTGTCAATGTTTAACAACATTAAATGTAACTATAAACAGATAAATGGTCATTCATTTAATGAAAAAAAAAATCACTGTGGTATAAAACAAACAAACCAGTTTGGGATGTGCTTCATGTCAGCGGCATTACACCACCCGGTCATTGATTACTTTCCCATAACAGCATTCCTTATGCTGGCTACACAGACACCAAGAATGCAATATCAACAATATCTATATTATACATGCTGAATATTGCAATTATATAACCAATTGTTGGCACATGTCTATCGTGTCTGTGTTTGTATTCAGCAGATTAGTGATGTTTTGTGTATATGTGTGTGTTTTTGCAGGGAGCTGCTTTCCTGGGTCGGAGCACCTGTGCAGCAGGCTCCTCTTGTGGGTACGGAACGGGTGGTGGTTGGCTCCGGAAATCTCAGTGATTCCTCCAGCAGTGACTCGACTGGAGGCTCTCGTCGCCGTCGAACGCATGGGCAGTCTCCAACGCGTGTGCGTTTTCAAGATGAGACAGAGAAAGACGCTGAAGTGCGGTACTTGGAGCGGCAGTGCAAACGAGTTGGAGAGAGGGCACAGGGACTGCTGGGAGCCAAACCCAGTTTGGCAACGTACATCAACAGCCAGAGACCCGAGGACAAATACAAAAGCAGGAGGAGTCAGGAGGACTTACCCGACATTAATAGTCATTATGAACCCGCTACCATGGGTCAACAGTGCAACTCTTGTGGAACAATATTGGATGGAGATTTTTCAGACCCCCGCTTCTTTCAAAAGCAACCATCACCTGCTAACGGAGAATCTGAGGGAAGGACTGTGCCATGCTGGGTTGCACCCACACTGCCTAACCGCCTGGTGCGAATAGAGCAGATTAAAGAGACTTACATAGGTGCCATGAGCCCTGTCATTGTTGAGAGCGATGGCACACACTGTAGAGCCACAGGCAGTGTGGGTAGTGGTAGAGGGACTCTACAGAAGCAGAAAAGAAAAAGTCGTAAGAGGGATGGCAGTCCCGAGATAAGGGCCACTGCTGCCAATGGGCTCAGAACACCAGGATCACCAAGCATTTCCAGGAACACACCCATGTCTAATGGAGCTATAGCTCTACCCCCAAACCCATATGCCCTAGATTCTCTAGAGATAAAGGTGGAGGGAACATGTAAGTCTCTTTCTAACTTTAAAGCCTGTGTGCCTTCAGTGGCCTCCAGAGGAGAAGTGCCTGGAGCTCAATCAGTTCCTGGGCTCCCTCAGCCTGTTTCGCCGCCTCTTCAGCCCAAAAAATCTGCTCTGAATTTGGACAGTCCCAGTGGCCAGCGAGTCATGCCTTCTCAACACCATCATCTCATGCACATAGACATTGTACAAGAGGGTGGGGAGCAATCAAATTTGGAGGGTATTCCTCAAGGAAACCCTGATCCTCAACAAACCACTTTGATATCTAAAAACTCCATCATGAAGGAACTAGCAGGTAGCAACAGTCATGGCCAGAGAACCATAATACCAGGGCAACATGGTTCCCAACAAGCAGGTCAGTCCTATATAAACCAGTGTATAATTACACCCTTATTTAATTGAACAATTCCTTTTTATATAAATTGTGTTTCATGCAATCAAATGAAGAATTATATATGGTTATAATATTGGCTGTGACATATAAGGTTTCACTAAAATGTACTACATGGACACCCAAAATATTTTTTTGTAAATACATGCCTAAATATTAAAACTATACTTGCTTCAAGGAAAATTTTTACACCAGTTAATCTAACTTCTAATTTAAAAAATATAAAATTGCAGAAATTTTCTGTTCGAAGTGAAGCTTTATTGTCCGGTACAACTCTGTCTACAAAATTGCACTAAGGACAAGAGTTCTGGTTGTCCAAGATGTCTGCCACATTACAGCTTTCGTGACACAATGAAGTTTTGTTCATATTTATAGAATACAGTAAGTCATATTGTGTACTAGAACACACTGAAAAGTCTGCATTACATTCCTTACTGGATTTGATTTAAGGCAGATATCTACGGAGAAGATTTTGGGTGAGAAGACATATTATTTGTGAGTTAAATTAGCACAAAATTAATACATGAACTTCGGACACCAGATGTGTTTTTTTTTTTTTTTTTTTTTTTTTTTAATCCCAGTTTATCTTTTGAAATGTTATCTCTGAAATATAGTCAATAAGCCAAATTTTATTTATTGGAAAAAAATTATTTTAAGAATGAAGAAGGCATTTATGTACTACACACAGAGCAAACTGAACCAATCATTCACATAAGCATACACTGATGCCTACGTCATTTTTACATGTTTACTATGTAAGGAATAAAACACATTAGGGTGTGCTGTTATAGGAACATAATCAATGACAAAGCGGAGTTACTGTTACCACCCCAAAGTTGATTATTTTCCAATACCCATTTATAGTGAATGTTGTGGAACATCCACGAAACAAGTTAGTTCCTGTTATCACTTATAATATACCAGCTATAAACAGTCATTCCCTTACCAGCCTCTCTCGTTTCACTCTCTTAATTTAATAAGACACAAAATGCAGTTTTGTCACTTAACCGAGAAACCACAAAGTGCAAAGATCTCTGTCCTGAAGACTTTCCTGGAGACTCCTTCCATAAAAGCTAAATACATGTCTAAATACACTGTTTTAAAATCTGTTTATGTCAAGCATCTGCCATACAAGACCCTGAGTAAGCTGTTACAATAGAAAGATAATGTATTAGTTAGAGTGCATTAATATAAACCTTGGAGCTCAAACTATTGTCAGTTATATATATGTAGATTGTTATAGAAAATTTGTCTCCTAACCAATCATAATTGAGAATTCAACAGCACTGTGGTATAATCTGATTTAAACAAAGAGGTTTAATTTCAAAACAGAAATCTCATCAGGTGTAATACAGGTATTGTTAAAAAAATTAAAAGAAAGAAATATTTTGTACAGAACAGTGTGAAAAAGATACTATAGAACTTTAAATATACCATTACAGATTTTATATGAGAGCATGTGTAATGTAGGTGTGTGAGTAAATGTCTATAGGTGAATCACTACCACAGAAACCTCTTTAGGAACTTTAGGTACATTTCCACAGGAGTAAAAACTTTTTTTTCCACAGGAGTAAAAACTTTTCTATGTTCCAGGAAATACTAGGAGTGAAGCTTGCCATACTGAACATACTGAATGTTGATTGTTGCTTCACAGAATGTGTGTAGGCAGCATGGCAGATGTGTGTTAGTGTCAAGCTCCAGACAGAGCAGGGATTTTGTTGTCAGCAGATTGGTGGAGTCACAGGCCTCTAATCTCTCTGAGCTCTGAGCACAGTGGGGCTCTCAGCATGGCATCCATTCAGCCCTGTTCACCTCTCTCTCTCTCTCTCTCTCTCTCTCTCTTTCTGTCTGCTTTTTTCTGCACCTGGGCCTTGCTGTTTGTCTGACTCTTATCTATATGTCTCGTTCATGGTCTTTCTTTTGCTCGTACATGCCAACTTAGCTTAATCCCGACACACACACACACACACACAGACATAGTATTTCTGTTGCTCAGGTTCAACTCCAGTTCATAAAATAACATACAGGTTTCATCCAATCAATACCTGTGCAATCTAATCTTTAAACTTTTCCCCAGGTTTGGCACAGGACCAAATCAGAGTGGCGGTAGCAGCTAGCCCTGCCAAAACATCTGTGAATAATGGACATGTTCAAGGACCTATCAGGGCCGAGGAGCAAAGGGAGGACAGCTCAAGCCCTTCACCGTGAGTCAGTAAAAAAAGAGAGACAGACAAATTCTTACAGAATGAGACAGCTCTCTTCCAGAAAGTCCCGGATCGGTCTAAAGCCCATTGCAGTACTTTGTAATCCTCTTTTTTTGGTTAAGACTTTAGGTTGTTCAGCTCTTTTTCATTTCTGCACCACAAACCTACAAAGAGCTGAACCAGACTGGACAGAAAAGTAGGTCAAAAAAAGAGGTCAGAATGAGCAAGGTGCTTAATTTAATTCTGATCATAACATGACTGCCCCCTGGTGGTGAAAGCAGGATTATACAAACCCAATATTGAGATGAGATGACACAGAGCATTGTTTAGAACCTGTATCATTCATTCTCATATATCACACACAACAATCTGTCGAGTTTACACATAGTGTTGCAAAAAACAAAAAACACTGATTCAGCGACAGTTCTGCTTGTGGAAACGCCTTATTGATAAAAGAGGTCAGAGGAAAATGGCCAGATTAGTTCGAGCTGTCAGGAAGGATATAATAACTCATATAATCACTCTTTACAACCACGGTGAGCAGAAAAGCATCTCAGCATGCTCAAAACATCGAACATAGAGGTGGGTGGGCTACAACAGCAGAAGACCACATCAGTTTCCACTCCCATTAGCCAAGAATAAGACTCTGTGGCTTTCATGGGCACAGGCTCACCCAAACTGGACAGTTGGAGAATAGCAAAAAAATTACCTTTTTCCAGTCTTCAACTTTCCAATTTTGGTGAGTCTGTGACCATGAAAGCTACGGATGCTTATTCTTGGCTAATGGGAGTGGAACCTGATGTGGTCTTCTGCTGTTGTAGCACCTGAAGGTTTGATGTGTTGTGCATTCTGAGATGCTTTTCTGCTCACCACGGTTGTAAAGAGTGCTTATTTGAGTTACTATAGACTTCCTGTCAGCTCAGACCAGTCTGGTCATTCTCCTCTGATCTCTCATCAACAACAAGGTGTTTCAGACTGCAGACCCTCCACTCACAGGATGCTTCTTGTTTTTTGCACCATTCTCTGTAAACTCTAGAGACTGTTGTTTGTGAAAATTCCAGAAGATCAGCAGTTTCTGAAATACTCAAACCATGCCACGGTTAAAGTCACAGAGATCACACTTTTTTCTTCATTCTGATGTTTGATGTGAACATTAACTGAAGCTCTTGACCTGTATCTGCATGATTTTATGAATTGTGCTGCTGCCGCATGATTGGCTGATTAGATAACTGCATGGATGAGCAGGTGTACAGGTGATAATAAAGTGGACAGTGGGGTATATTTGGCTTACAGTTTACACTGGGACTGTCTATAAGCCTTTTATCTATAGGCTTAACTGCTTAACAAGTGGCCAATTCCTTTAATACATAGGTTTAAGATATTGGTGGACACTTATTTAATATTTTAACTGTAAAAAAGTGCATGTTCATTCAGCTTCTGATGAATGCCAGTGTATTGCTTCATAAAAGTATCTGAAATAAAAATGTCAACTACTCTAATCTAAATCTTATACACATAGTGCTTACAATAAATGTATCTTGTTTCAGTATGACCTCTGACCTCCGGCTGATCGATCGAAACATGACCCCAGAAGCTGAGCAAAGGGAGGGTAAAGCTCAGCAGGCCCTGCGCCGCTTCTTTTCGGCCATGGGTCTGAATGCAGGAAGACGGATTAGTAAGAGTCACTCCAGCAGCATGGAGCAGCTCGGCCCGCCACTCAAACCCAGAACAAACTCCTCAGAAACCCCCAGCCACCCACACACACTAAAGAAGGCACCCTCGCTCCAGAACCTCCGTCTGGTTCGTCCTCTTTACACAACTCTAGTCAACACATTACCTGCATCCTAACAGTTTATTGTTTTTCATAGCTAATAGAGTGCTTAAGGCCTTTAAATTGATTGACAACTTATAATAATAATAAGAAGAAGAAGACGAAACTATGTTTGTAATATAATGAAATAGTATTTTATGTTAATATAATGTAGTAGTAGTAGTAGTAATGATAATGATAATAATTATTTTATTTTAATTCTTAATAATAATTAATATTGTATAATAATAATTGTTAGGGTATTGCACTGTATTACATAATACAGTTTATAAAATTAATAATAACATTTTATTGTGTTAATATTCAGTAAACATTTCTGATCATATAAAACGATGTTACAATAATAGTAATAATAATAATAATAGTAATAGTAATAATAATAATAGTTTCATTTTTGGCCACCAGGCGTCTCCCTTCTCTCAGCTGAAGAAATCCTCCTCAGTGCAGAATCTCC
Organism: Pangasianodon hypophthalmus; assembly: GCF_027358585.1. Classification (NCBI taxonomy): domain Eukaryota; kingdom Metazoa; phylum Chordata; class Actinopteri; order Siluriformes; family Pangasiidae; genus Pangasianodon; species Pangasianodon hypophthalmus. The sequence continues at coordinate 14,691,465 of NC_069720.1, forward strand.
AGTCTCCCAAGAGGAAGCCGGAGCGCTCTACTGTATATACACCAGGGGAACGGCCCTGTAGCCCCGCCCTCTCCAGGTGCATGCACGCATGCGCGCACGCACACACACACACACACACACACACACACACAGATACAAACACAGACTAAGTGTAGTGTACATCTAGTACACGCCCATTACGTCATTCGTCTGGCTCGAGTCACAACTATGTTTAAAACATTCCACACAGGCTGTTTGTTCTTCCTGAAACTGTCCATGCTGCAAATGTGTGAAAGCTCCTTCTGCTGTCCTTATCGGCGAATAACACTGCTTATAATGTCACAATGTTGTGAATGAAGTGAGCGTGAAGCATGGCATTTTGGCAGCGTGTGTATTCCTGCCAAGCAGCTGGTGTGTTGTGCAACGGCCTGCATACTTTTCCCTGACTGAGACCCCAGAAGTTATTGCATCAGAGAGAGAGAGAGAATGTGTGTTAAAGAGACAGAGTTAAATATAGAAGTGTGTAAGCCTGCCAGAGACAGAAAGGCAGGAGTGAAATTTAACACACTGTCTGTGTCTCAGATGTCATACTTATATAGGCTACTACTCTAAACACTCATACACAGGGAGTGTCCATAACTGTGTTAACACAAAGTAATACAAACAAGTATTACTAGTACAGTATAAATAGACTGACAATGCTGCCAATTCTGGGGAAACTAGCTAATGTCTGCTCAGAACTTCACTGGAAGTCGCCAGGTGACTATTTTGGATATTCATTGTATTGCCATGATTATCTGCATATCAAAAAGTGTCACACTAAGAAGAAAGGAAAATTTTCTAAAGACATGTAGAATATAGTTTAATCAAAATAGAAAATCACTGATTATATTTCTTCTAGAAAGAAGTCCTCTTTGGTCAAGACACTACAAAATAAGTATTTACATATTTACAGAATACTATAATTCCTATCAAGAATGCAGACAAACTGAAGAGGGAGAATCGGGTAATAGACACAAAGTAAACAGTTACAGATGGAATAACTCACTTTTATTTCGAGTAAATATCACCAGGAAGACAGTTGTGACTGGTTATTGGGAAGTGATTGGTTGTTGGGAACAATGGTGATCAGTGATTGGTTGTTGGGAACAATGATTATCAGTGATTGGTCACTGGGAACAATAGTGATCAGTGATTGGTCATTTAGAACAATGGTGATGAGTGGTTACTGAGATCAACATTGATTAGTGGTTGGTCATTGGGAACAATAGTGATTAGTGATTGGTCGTTGGGAACAACAGGGAGCAAGAACAACTCAGTGTATGTACTGTGATGTAAGCTGGAGAGCCGTATTGAATGCAGGACAGTCACTACCGTCTCGAATTATGGCTAGGATATTTTTTATATATAAATTTGTTAAAGTAATCTAAAAAGTCACCAAATTTCAACCAGTCCACCAGTCAAAAAGGCTAATAACTATAGGAACTTGATAATAAATATAATAACATTAATGACCCCAGGGTGTCCCTGGACCAAACTTTGAGAATAACTGGAATAAGCTAGCTTTTTACAATGAGGAGTGGTCACTGCAGTACATTAGCTAAATAGAAATAGCTAGCCGTCTCATAGCTCTATAAATTAAGTTATTAAATAAATCTAGATGATTAAAGTTACACAGAATGGTTATAATTAGTGTAGCTAAACATAAATTCCTAGACTGGATAGCCTAGTTAGCTCCTACAAAGTTACGGATTAAATAAAATAAGGTATTACATACATAACCTAGCTAGCTAAAAACCATGTTTAAGGGCCCATTTGTAAAGATGACATGAGGGAGGACCTCCTAGTTGGTGTTGCTGCTTCTGTCTGTGGTTACAAACTGGAAGTGTAAATGAACGTTGCATTTAAAAAAATATATAAATACACACAGCACAGCAAACACTGTCTGCAAAAGGAACACAGCAGTGTTTTCACCCTGAGTTACTTTAAACTAGCAGTGTTAAACAGTTGCTTTCTTCATTAGCGTACTGTGTTTCTTGGAACAAAATATATGCTGATTCAGAAAGCAATAGAAAATTGTTTGATTGATCTCTCTGAATGTGAATATAATGATGAGAAGCTGTGACAGACGGAGAAGAATAGAAGATGGAGGGAATGTGACCTGCCGAGGCAGGCAGAAGGTGCAACAGACGGAGACTGGTGGTGCAGATGTGGTCTTTGCCAGGTTACTCTCACCAAGCCAGAGTGTTTGTTACTGAGAGTGGAATCTGCTACAACCTTACATAGAACAAGTCTGTTGACCACTTTGAATCAGTGACAAATGATTCCACTTGTTTGAGTCCTCTTACTGTTAGTGCAGATTTGAAAAGCAAATACAAATTGCTTTACCACTAATGTTATTGCTAGCTTTTGTATCTAAGTAGCTTCACACAAATTCTTCTCTCTGAAGTCCCATCTCTGAAAGGATGAATTATACGGCTTTTGAAGTGGGTATGACTAAGAATTCATGAAAGTGTTCTACAAAAAAAATTTTGTATAAATGTGGTGGAATTTGATGGAACAGCTGCCCTTAGACTTCCATTATATGTACATTTCAAGTAAATAGAAAAAACACTGGTATTCCTATAAACTAGCAAACATCAGGTAGCACTGAATTTAGCATAATTTTTCTGACAATTTTAGGAAAGTAAGTTCTATGTACTAATATTCTAGATTGCTAGTCAGTAGTTTTGTGTAATGTGCTATTGACACAGTCTGAAAATGTGCTGTGTGTGAGATATTGCAGCCAAAGTGATGATTTGATTGTGTCTATGCGTGTGTGTATGTATGTGTGTGTGTGTGTGTGTGTGTGTGTGCGTTTCAATGGTCAATTAAGGAGGACAGAGCAGAAATTCCAGTAAGGAGTTACAAAGCCAGGCTGCAGGTTACATCACCTTCCCTGAGTCAGTCAGAGAGGCGGCCGCTATAAACAGCTCAGACGTGAGGGGGAGACGGTTGGACAGACGGAGAGAGGGGGAGGGTGAAGATAAATAAACAGAAATCTGAGGAGGTCTTGTCATTCTGATACAGATTTAGGATCTGTGTTTAGTCTCACAGTTCTACTTGATATTATATTTCTGTTACGATCTGTAAACAATGTCTTCCTGCATGCATTCTACTTTTAAAACCTGACAGACACAAAGGCCACATTCCTGACTGGTTAAATATGGCACTGTACACTTTTTAGAAGTGAAAATGTGATTTAGAGCACAACTTTGTGTGTGTGTGTGTGTGTGTGTGTGTAGGGGTCTCCAGCGTGCACTGAGCGTAGAGGACGTGGGCAGCCCCAGTGCTATGCGCTCAGTGGGTAGAGTCGCTCAGGCGTTTCCTGATGGGACATTTCTGTTAGAGCTGAACCGGCCTCCAGACAGGCCCTTCGGCTTCCTCATCTCCCGTGGGAAAGGCAGACCAGACTCAGGTAACACCTAGATCTCTCAAACACCAGCTTTGGAAATATCATATGCTGGCTTTTGTGGACAGTAAGCCACTCCGAAATCTAACACACAGTCCCAAATACTGTCTGTGCCTAGGAAAAGTTAATATAAACATCACTTTGTTGTCTCAATAATGTACTAGACATTTTTATTGCACATAATGGCTGCACCGCTTCCAAAAAGTGTACTTCAGAGATTTAATCCTTCTGTTAGACCTGGAACACATTGTGCATATACACTTCAGCAGTAGTTCTTGTTTGTCTGATCACTATACTTGTGTTAATTTGATGTATTAGGATTAAGTTGTACTATGCAGACTTTTGTATACTTCTCCATTGTAAACGCCATACCTTGTGTATCTAACTGTGTCAAGTCTTAAGATGTTTGACTGTGTGTTGCTATAGGTGTGTATGTGGAGGACATGGGGGACAGCAGTACTCAGAAGCTGTATGCTGGACTGCTGGGAGTGGGTGACGAGATCCTGGAGGTGAATGGGGAGAAGGTAGCAGGGCTGAGTTTGGACTTGGTCACCCAACTGATGGTCCAGAATGGTACAGCATCCATCCGTGTGCTGCGACACCGACCACCTCACCGCTAACACCACAGAGAAAGTTACATGGTGTGGGTACTGATCTGCTGGGCTTGATCGTAAACACCTATGTTCTGACTCTGTTCATTTACCATTAGACGGAGCTTTACTGCTGACATCATGCTTGAATGAATTCTGTGGCTAGGCTGTGGCTTGTGTTATTAGAAATGACATAGGAAGGGGTTTTTTCAGCAGTACTAAAACACAGATAAAGCCATGTTCCTCTTTTCTGAGTGCATTTTGAGGAAGTGCACAAAACATCTGCCTCCAATATTACTGTATACGTCTCTGGGACTGTAATTTTTTCTCAGTAGATTTCATGTCTTTCCAACACAGATTTGGACTTTTGGGGGATCTTTAACATATTTCAGGAGTTCCCGATCATATCCTCAAGGACAAACCATTTTTCCAAAATACACAAAGTCAGATCTGTATACCGGTCTCAATATTTATGACATGGCTGCACCAATTCAAATCTACTGTTACACCAAGGGGTTATATGTGGAGTAGATAAACATAAATAGCAAGCTAGCTTGGAAGTTAGTTCCTATCACACTACAAAAATGAAGTATTACCTTAAAGATAAGAAAACAGTTGGGAACCAGGAATTTTAAATTGACTATTTACACAAGAGAATTCTTATTTCGGCCATGCAATTTAAATCACAAATGCCTGACTAGATGTAAAGAACATCTTAAGGTATAATTGCTTAATCAGATTCCTCACTGTCTGTTATTCAGTAAAACAGTAAGGCAAACATGATCTTATTCTAGATACACAATGCTGTACTGAAATGTTTCATGAAGCCTCAAACGTAAAATCAAACCTCATGAGTCTTGTGCAGTGAGATACAACAGGGTGATGGGTTGTTTTCCCTTAGTTGAAACTGTTTGCCGTAAAATACTATGTTTAGTATCCCTCTTTATGCTCATAGCCTCATACTCTGGGGCTGAAAGATCATGTTCTTAAATTCTCAGTCTATATCCTTTCATAACACAGGATTTCGCTGATGATAGTAGCATGCTTCTTTCCCTCGAACCAAAAAATCAGGAATTGGTAAAACAGTGAAGGCCAGAATGAACTCACCATAAATTAGGGGTTGCATAGACTAGTCATCTAATACATTCACTTTGATCAAACATTCTCTGCTGTAGGTGGTAGAAAAAACTACTTTGGGCGATGTTGGACAAAAACAGTGAGGTAGACAGTAATGAAAGCAGTTAAATGTAGTCTGAAAATATTTCAGAGTCAGTGAAGCCAATTCAGTCAACTGCACAAGACTACTCTGGGAAGTCTTTTTTTTTTAATTTTCTTTTGCTTTAAAGGGCCATACACACTTCGATTTCAGTTTGCATGAAGTGGAGGTGTGTGCGCTTGACTGTTTTCCCAGTCCGCCTGTTCCCGAAGGAAATCCTCCCACAGCTATTTTTGTTGTAGTTTAAAGCTAAATAACATTTAAATAAAATCCTTGCACTCCAGAAGAGTGAATTCCTGTTACCAATGCTGTGTGAAAAAGTGCTTTTGAAGCCGCGGGTTGCACATCACTATCCAATCTCACTTAGCACATTTAGAATCAGATCAGCAGCACATGCCAGTTCAAAGAGACCGATCCAGACTCACTTTTAGAGGCCAGAGTTTAACATGGCAGAGAAGCCTCCCAGACACTGCTGTAGATTTATTTACTTATATCCTAGAAAGGTTTTTGCTTTAAATATGGAAAAGTCTACTACTTTTATAATTACTGGCAGACTAGTAAATATTAGTCGTCATGCAGCCCGGGCCATAAATACACACTAGGTACACAAGTCCTGTACCAAAATACAAAGGTTCCCATTGTTCCCTTAGAACAACTTATGAGTGCACATTTGCAGAGTTTCTCATTTTTCATGTTGCTAACATACACAGTACTCAAAATGCATACACAATGCAAAATGAAATACCAAAAAAGTATTATATCACTTTCTTTAACTTCAGAACCAGAGCACAAATGTTCTGAATGCAATATGAAAACAGGTAGCTGAAACAGGGCTGCAATACTAACTCCAGACTGCATAGTAAATTATTTAGATGCTTCTTTCTGTATAGTTGCAGCAGTATTATGACACACGCACCATGAATTAATGGCTGACTTTCACTGTGTTTTCTTTTGTGTATTTATATTTACTGTCTTATGAAATAAAATAAATCACTGAATGTATGTGTCATGTTTACAGGAATTTGCCAACATAGTGTATTTCAGATGCAGATCTGTTACAGGTTTTACTTTTATAGGCTGCTTTATGTATTGCCCAGTCACTGGCGTAAATGTTACATATTCATCATTTTGAGTGTTATCCACGGAAATGGTAAGCTTCTTAAATTACAAAATGGTGAATCTGGTGAAGGTGACGTGTGTCCCAGTCCGGACAGCAGGTATGGGGGAGGGCTGAGAGATCAATATTCCCGCCTGTCCCAAGAGATTAAGCAATGATGGATCTCATTGATGCAGCTGCACACAAAGGAACTGCACATAAATTCTGGTTTTCTTTATTATCCCAAGATGCCTTGCTTCTATAGTCCATACTGCTTTTAAAAATTGTTGAAAAGGTGTACTGACAGAGAACACTGCAAACACATAGGCTCTTCATATATGTATTAAGATATATGTATTAAGAGTATAGTAAGAGCATCTTATGATTTTGCTACACAAGGTGATCATGATATACAGTACATAAATAAATGCATGAACCTGTGACGTCACAGTTAAAGGAGTGCTCTAACATTTTTGTAACTGAATTTCTGTCTACTGCACCTGTAGCTTATACATCAGTATAAGAATTTCACCAGTTCCCTGTGTTAAGCAAAGAACACCCTGAACACTTTCCCATGACGGAAAACATAAAGTTACAGCTTTATGTCTGACTGCTGAGAAGCCCTGACACTGGAGACTCCTTCCAAAATGCTAAATAAACGTCTCCTCACAGAAAACTTATATCAATGCACATCAATGATTAGATTTTTGTCAAATAACAGCTGGTTTTAATCCATTTATTAGTAAATTAAAATAAACCTACGATTTGCCTTGCAGTCAGAATTACTTGCAGAGCTTCTGTTATAGAAAATCGATCAATACATTTGGACAATCAGAATTAAGAATTAAACAGTGCTGGGGTATAAATCTGTATAATTAAGGCTTTCAGAGATGAGAATTCTCTATATAGGGAAGAATTTGTTGTTATAGTATACTGCCTTACCAATGCAAAACCTAACTTAACTTTTGAGATATTTTAAGGAACCAGAAATACAATTTTACTGTATTGCTCCAGTGTTGAAAAGTTGGATAAACTCTGTAAGAAAGAAAAGAATTGGAAAACTCTACGAACATTCTTTTGGAAAGAATTGGTAAGGTCTGTATCAGGAGTGCGTAATAATTGTAATCTTAAATTTGTCATAAATTTTAGACTACTATAATGAGCCAGTTTGCATTATTTCTCACTACAGCGATTAGTGATAGAGACCAGGTTAGAAATACTGTAATATTCCTTTAATTTCAGCTTCACCAAGAAGCCACAATATGTCAGTTTTAAAGACCAGCCTACAGTGATTTCACCAAAATGAAGTAGGGTAGGAGTAGCAGTACTGTCAAACACCTCCAGGGTCCCTGATTTGACCCTGTGCTCGGGTTACTGTCTATACAGTTTATCATGGTCTCCCCTTATCCATATGGGTTTCCTTTGAGTTTTCTAGTTTCCTCCTACTGGCATCCCACCCAGGATGCTGTTTGCCTTCCCACCACACACCCGGTGTTCCCAGGATAGGCTCTGGATTCACAGTGACCCTGACCAGGATAAAGCAGTTAAGATAATGAATAAATTATTTCTAAGTTTTTTTTTTTTTGGCTTGTGGCAATGCCACAACTTAAAGATATCATATCAGGAACACCTGAAGGAACACAATCAAATTGTGGTTTGTTAGAGTGATTATCACTATTGCAACGATGTTGCATGATATTGTGTATCCAGTTTGTACCTATTCCTCTTTCACCCATTGTCAAAAAGGCATGTTTATAAAATCAAGCAGTTTGAGCATGTCATGAGTACTGCTTTGTGGATTTTTACTTGAAGTAGGAATTTACAAATTTCTCCAATCAAGTGCATCACATCCCCAGTGACTGTAGATCTCAGAATTCATTTACAATGCAGCAGACGATATGTTTCTGGAAGTGCTGGACAAATTCAGTCTAGCACGATGGCACATAGTTAGCTGTATCTATTCTCAAAGGAACGGTTTAATGCTGTGTGTGTGTGTGTGGGTGTGTTCCCAGAGTCTGTATTGCAATGCTAATGAGCCAAGCTGTCTGTGGACTGTCTCCCACACCCCATCCCCCACCTCCCCATGGGGCAGTTGGGGCTCAGCTGTCCCCTCCACTTACCCCCGGATAAAGGAGCTGAATGGAGGACCTGCATCCTGCACCTGCTACCCCCACCCCATACACACACACACACACACACACACACACACACACACACACACACACACACACACACACACACACACAATAATTAGCACCCCTCCAGCTACGTATGATGACTTGTCCTCATCCGATTGCAAATGTCACCACAATTGTGCCAGATTATTCCTTCATGCAACATAGGCCTGCCGGACAAACATTATGGAGAAGAGTCAAAACATAAATTGTTAAAAAATCATAGCAAGAATTTGAAAAGATTTGAACTTAAAAAATATAAATAAATAATGATAAATAGTGGCATTTATAGTAGCACCATTTGACTGGCAAACTGCATAGACATAATTATATTGCTAAAGAAAATGTGCATATAGTAACAATTTAAATAACTACTTGGCTAATAATGTTAGGCTTGATGTACAATATTCCACGGGAGAGGGCTCAGGTGTGAACGATGAACCCGCTCTCAGCCAGAGCGAAGAAGTGGGGGGAGGAGAGGGCCACCTGTCTGAAGAGCAGGGTTGAAAGGCCGCATGCTTGAATCTCATGACGGTCCTTTTTAATAATTTCCGGCAGACTGGATCAATAGATGTAAACTGCATCAATCTTATACATGAGTGATGTCTAACCAAAGTCAGGTTTTACAGGAATGATAATCAGCATCCAATGTTCTAAACCAGACAAGCTACTCAATCTATAAGGCTAACGTAGCTAACATATAAGGGATGCTAATGACTACCAGTTTGGCAATGTGTCTAACATGCATGTCTAAAACACACCCAGTAATGTTAGACTTGCTTATGTGGTTTTTCATCATGTCGACAATTTAGTCCCTATGTCTCTCTGTAAGTTGTTACTATAGAAACATAACATATATATAACATATATATAACATAACATATTAGAATGAATGCATTAATATAAACCTGTGATTTGAATCACAGACAAAACTATTGTCAGAGCTGTTACAAAAAAATAAATCAACACCTTCTGACCAATCAACAGTGGGAATTCAACAGTGCTGTGGTACAACATGCCAAGAAGTGGGGAGTGGTAGCTCAGTGGTTAAGATGTTGGACTCCTGATTGGAAGGTTGAGAGTTCAAATCCCAGCACCACCAGGCTGCTACTGCTGGGCCCATGAGCAAGGCCCTTAACCCTCAACTGCTCAGTTGTATAAAAGAGATAATTGTAAGTCTGCCAAATGCCGTAAATGTAAGAAATCAAGTTAAAGGACAAAAACGCATCGTGTTATATTACAAAAAAATGGGAATGCACAAAGTCCTCTGTCATGAGCAAAAAACCTTTGACTCTTACAAAATGCTGACACTGGAGACTCCATTCTGCCATCAATGACATTCTAGCTGCGCATTTCAGAACGTCTATCAACTATCTTTGTCCAAAAAGGCACTAAAACAGTCACTGGTGAGCATGTCATATTAAACTAAAATCACAATTTTTAACTCGCAACCAAGGAACTGTTTCACAATATGTGATTTTCGTCTGTGATATCATAACCATGATGAAGTTAAAATGGTAGCTATAAGCTATATGTCTTGGTTGAGTTACATTTTGGGTAAAGGGGAATTAGTGTATATTATATTTAGTCGAAATATACTCCTTTAACAGTTTGACTGGACGCTTTAACTGGATTCTGCTTCAATTGTATAAAAGTGTCTTCCAAATGAATAAATGTAAATAAAAAAATCAAATCTGTAAATGTTTTGTTAGGCCAGATCAGTACATGCTGTTACAAATCAGTCAACACCAAAGACATTCAGCAGTAATCTGCATTTAATAGATTCATAGGGAACTCAGTTGCACTCAGGGATGATGGGACAGAATTTCTTAAAGGGAAGTTGATGGTCAAACGGAAACAACAGGATATCATTTCATTCTCACACAGTCAACAAACATTAAACTAACAATCAAATCTGACAAACTATAAGGATTAATAAAAGCCCATTCACTACCATGTTCTCTCCACCCTGTCACCAGTCCACAGTGACATGATTGCAATGCAATTTTTACTTTACAGTGGGTGTTTTTGTTTTAGTGGTACATTGTACAACAGCATAATAATCGCTCTTCATGGTCACTAGGTCTTGTTTGGGGCTACAGAAATAAGACTTTTTCTTATTTTACTCAAAATTCCATCATAATTTCCTTAAAATTGGAGAGACCAAGAAAATAGCAGTCAGAGTGTGAATACAAATAATAAACATAAAGTCAACAATTCACTAAGAACATGATAAAAGTATTGTACATCACTGTTTACACAAATGATAAAATATGAAACTGGATTGCGGAGACCTTTTTTGTGACAATACTGAATCTAACATATACTTATGCAGCAGCAGATGAACTTCCCTCCTACACTCTTAGAAAAAGGGTTAGAAATAGTTTCTTGTAGAGATTAGCGTTCAAAGCATCCTAAATGGGTTGGAACCCTTTCTGATAGGTAAACACTCTGCTAAAACTTTATATAGAACCTTTAAGAACCAAACAACCATTAAGGATTCTAGATATGACCTTTTTCCTCTAGGGTGCATTCACATATGCAGTTTTCAGTCTGTTTGAATGGAACCCTGGTGTGTTCTCCCTCTCTGTGTGCTTTTTAAGGCAGGTGAGAACACAGTAATCATACTTGGTTGCAGATCAAAACAACCGGTCCGAGAGTGTCTGAGGGAGGTAGTCTTGGTGCAGTTCCAAGTGAGATCTAGTGTGGATCTATTTCAGTGAGAAAGCAGTTTGACTCTGAATCGACCTGGCTAAATCAACGAACAAAGAAGAGAAGTTAAAGAAATAGTTATTCATATAATTGTCTAATGACCTATTTAGTACTAGCATGGTGTTCTCCATGCTCAGGTGATTTTTGTGATTTCTACACATACTCAGCAAAGGTTTGCTTTATTCTGTATTTCTGATAATTAACTTTCAGAAGTATACACCCCTCAGCTAAAGTAGTTTTTGTTGCTTTTGGTTCATTTAATTATGTACAGTGTAAAACTAAACCAAACCTAATAGCAAATGAACCAATTTCTCTGATTCAGATTCAGCAAACTAGAGTATAGGGAGGAATCCCACATTAGAATATCCTTTTGAAATGGTAGATAATGCTTAGATAAAAACAAATCCTTTTTGCCCTCCCTTCTGTATGAGATACTAAGGCACTAGCTATGTAGTGTTCTGAACTTCACAGCGGCTTTTGGTCGATACTTTGATATGGTATTGTGCAAGTTGAAATCTAGCAAATAAAACATGCCAAAAAGGTCACTATTATCTATTCAGGCCATACTACGAATTATATATATGTCTTCTTTAAGGAGCCTTAAGAAGCTTTTCCTGTTTCATTTGACAGCTTTAACGCAGTCATAGCACAGCCTCATTGCATCACTGATCATATGGCGTCAATCTCAAGAATGGAAAAGGAACGGGCCTTCACATTTTCAGCAAACACTGGAGAAATGACTTTCCAAAATACACAACGATGCGTGTTTTTCCACTGCATATTTAGGGAAACAAGACCTGGCCCAACCAGGAGCCAGTGGAACTTTGGGTTCTGCAGCCAGTTGCACCAGTAGATTGTAAGCTCTATTGCAGCCTATTGTGAATGCAAATGGCCACTACTGCTAAAAATTGCCCCAAGTAGCACAGTTTTAACATAGCCTTATTTATAACTTTCTGTAATGTACACCAATATCCTTGTAGGGGCTACATCTGCCATAAACAACACTACTCTTTGATTCTGTTCACAGTGCACCATGTTAAAAGTGTTACAACTAATAATGTGCCTTTTCTTTTTATTCTGCGAGTAATATCATTTCTTTATGTGGGAAGTATTCTTGTGGTCTATGATCACCGTACATAACCAATTCACTAAAATACACTGTATCGGTATATATAAACCTAAGCAATCGCAGGATAAACCATAAAAAAAATCAGCAGCATAACAAGCATTACCAACATTTACTCAGCTAGTGCAAAATGTCATAGGTCAAATTTAAATTTTGAAATATTTCAAACAATTTACAGTTAATGTGACATACTTTATAAATTTATTTCGTCATTTAGAGCATTCAAATGCAAATGGATTGACAGCTTATTTGAGTCACCACTTTATTCTAAAGCACAGTCTATCTGAATTTTTTTGTTTTTAAACTTACTAGCTCAAGAGATAAACCTTGTCTGAAATAAACGTTAATACTGCATCTCAATCATAGATGTAGTTTTTTTCTCTTTATGTCAGAATGTGTTCCCGATTGGCTGGTGATGGTGAAATACACCACCCTGTGTACCAAAGGTTTGATCTATGATCAGGTTATGCATTACTATTTACAAACGTACCTTAAAAAATGTCTGAAGAAACTGAAATTCTATACCACGCTATGCTTTAGGATCGACTTTAAACCTGGACCTATGAGAGAAATTACGTTCTGGGTGCTGGTTCATTTTCCACCAACTTAAGAAAGAACTGGAATTCTCACAGTGAAGATGGTAAAAGGAATGACATCATCACAGCCCACAGTGCGTTTCTGCTGTTTTTTCACATGGAAAAAATACTTCAATTAACTTTGGTCATGTGGTCAACTCAAACTGGCCAGGTTAGAAGACGCATATTGTTTAAAATGGCCACTCTGTGTTTGTGTGTGTATACGGTGTTACATGCTGTTAGCCCCATCCTCAGCAGACATTCAAAAAAGAATAAAAAACTGGAAATTTTGTTACTGAACAAAATTTAAAAAATGCACAGCTTCATTTTTCTGGTGTAAAACGTTTGGTAGCTGCAGTGGAAAAAGGCGCAGTGGAAAAAGGCGCAGTGTCAGTGTATTTTTAGTCATTTATTTGTAGTATGAATAGCCACTTATTTCTCCTTAAAAGTGATCCCTGTATATTTTTGAGATGTTTATATCATCGATCAGTTTTTAGAGTACATTGTATAAAGTCAGAAAAACAGAACTGAAATGAGCACTGCTATTTGCTTTTTAAAATTTTTAGCTGAACAGTTTGATGAATAGAAATAAATTCAGTTCATCTTTCCATGTAGAAAAAATTGAGCTGACTTACGCCTGATTTCAGTTTTAACCGCAAACTCTTTTTTCACGTTTGACGCTGTCAGAGCTGCATTGCTGCACATGCTAAAATGAGGTACATAAAGTGATGAACATAAAGTAGTGTTTTAACCCATAAAGTTATTCATGTGTGATGATAGTTCCTGAACTGTCTTGAACTGCCTCAACTCGTTATTTATTTATTTTATTATTATATTTTTTATGAATTTCAGCGTTCCTCCTGTTAGGACTAAGTGCCTTTGGCTGAAGCACATCCATGCAATATGAAAACTGTCCAGGGGTAAGTGACTAGCAGGTGTGATTTTAAAGCAAGAAGATAGCTTTTACAAGGTAGCTACATCTCTGCAGCATCACTTGAAGCAAACTGATCTTTATGCAGCAGGACCACTAATCTTCTGCTAATTGTCCAGTTCTATATTAGTTACAACTGACCTTACAAGCAAACATGCTCAAAGCACGTCATAAATAGGTTACAGTCAAGCTCATTCAGTCAGTCTCATTTAGCCTGAAATAAATTCTCTACTACAAACTGAGACAGGACAAAAAGAAATCATAAGAATTTGGAAAGTTATATTATAGGAAGTGGTTAACTTATCATTAGTGCTGTTAATCAAATACCCGCTTCAAAAATAAATCTGGTTCCAAATCAAGAAACCCCAGTGTTCAGTATAGCTTTAACTTCATTAGTTAATCATTAGATACATCTATGCTGTACCTACACTTACTGGCCATTTTATCAGGTAGATCCACCATACAGGTCACTCTGTAGGTATATAATTGCTGATATGTACACTTTGTCAGCCCCCTTTTCTCTGTCCATCATTAGAAAGGGGTCAGTGCTGATGATATTTTGGTGATGGAAAATTCTCAAAACCTATATAGTAGGTGTACATTATAAACCAGTTAACAAATAGGACAGGAAGCTAAAGATTAAATATTAGCCCTAGAATTTTCATGTGAAAAATAAGCCCACTATTACTTCAATAAATCACTCTGAAGCATTAATGACACAAAAAAGTTCAAAGTAACAAGATCGAGTTTTACCCTGACTCAGGACACTAATTTCAAATATCATTTGACTTCCGCTTTCCTCTTGTACTAATACACTTACAGAAAATGTAAGTGATGCAGACTGCACAACTATAAGCCCCTTGAGCTTAGGTGTTACCAAAACACTTATTTTAAAAACAAAACAAAACAAAACAAAAAAACGGATATTTACAGCTAAACAAGTACCACACAGGTAGCATTCTGGAGTGGCAGAAGAAAGCGCAATACTCAGCAGGTAAGAGTATGACTGAATGAGTGGAGACGAAGGCGATTTCCTTTCCTTAAAGCACCTTTGTTTTAGTCAATCCTTCGGTTGGAATGAGGAAAGCTGTAGTGGTCGGGAACGGAGTGCTGTTCACAGAACAATGAGGAGGAGGATCACAACGAACAGGATGGCCAACAAAATGCCAATAGCACACCATTGTCGCCGGTCTGTGAGAGTAAAGAGTTCAGAAATGAGATGACAACACAGTCATAAACATTTAGACCATGTTCCAATATGGGTATTAATGATATCTTAGGAATTATTCTCAATATTCAAAATGAAAACACAATTTCCCATTTACCCCAAATGTAGTTAACCACCAGGGGACAAATCATAAATTTATTAGCTAGCTCATCGGGTAAGTAAAAGCTCAAGTGTGATGCCTTGTTCCATGTTTTGGTTACCTGGCAAACTGGGTTAAATAGTGGTAGCTAATGCAATGTAATAATGTATGGTGAGATAGTTAAATGCATTTACATAGACTAAAGGAAATTAGTGAGTTCATGATTATTTTTCCTTTTTGTTTGTGCGCTAGATAAAAAGTCAGCAAGTCGTAAGCCAACATTATGGCTATGAGACGTGGCTGTCCTTGCATTGCACGTAAAAGATATTCAAGTCGGGCTAGCATTTTCTTTTTTTCGTAAACGAGTTATATGACAGATTTGCGCTCAAGTTTCAAATGCTGTTTTATAAGCTGTTGAATAACGAAGGTAGAAGTCACACTGTTAAACCACATTTTCAGTCATTAATGTGATCATTACAACTCAAAATATTTATGTAGCTATATTCTGGTGCATAAATATGTGTGAGGTGGAGTTTGCAACTACAATATGCCAGGTTAGTAAAGCTATAATTATAGCAAAGAGGTGAATCACATCATCATGTACAGCATTAAGTTTTAACAGAGCTACTAGACGTTTGTTCTGCGAAAGTCATTGAAGAGTCATTTTTTTCTTTTTCCACCAGGCAACTATGACTAAAAAAACTAATAGATGAGATGCGAAAGCTGCTGGTCCGAGGTGCCCAGGCTACAGACTTTACCCCTGATTAATCAAGACATAATTAGTGTCCATCGTTTGCATCTTTAGTTTTACAGTGGAGCTACAAGGTTAAGGTACATTAAATTTAATTGTACCTCACCCAAAATCTTTTTCATAAATACATGCAAAAATTTTTAATAATTGATTTAAATGACATTGAGGTGAAGTCTGTATCTTTTTTTACGTTCACACTGGAACCATATTATCATTCGCTTAACTTCCAGATTTCCACTACAATTCCACCTGTGTGTTCTGTGTTATAAATTCAAACAAGCTTGACTCTGGTCTTGCCTGGAATGATACATCACTGCATTAAGGAAAAAGTGATTCCGGTTGTCAACATTCCTGGTGTCCACAACATTACAGTGTTCGGCTACATGGTGAGCTTTTGTTCATGTTTATAGCATGTTAAACCACATCAGTAAGCCTGGAAACAAGATTCGGACACCAAACATGGCTGGTTGACTACATCTGGTTGGTTTAGCACAAAATCTATTTATTTATTTATTTGAAACCATATGAAAATGTATCTTTTTAAACTGGCATCTAATTGAAAGCACTTTCTCTGTTTTGGTATTTGGAGTTTCTTTTTTTTTTTTTTATTAGTTCATTATTTTAAAATTCTCTAAATAATTACTGAAGTCTAAAATCTTATTTTATTTTATTCTGTTTTTATAAACTTTTTAATTTTATTCTGTATTTGGGTACTTAGCTCCTTATGCTTATTTTTGTTCCAAAAGTACTGGAACAGCAAGGTCAGTTCTTTTGTTTTTGCTACACACTGAAGACATTTGAGTTTGTGATCAAAACATGAATATGAGACTATTGTCAGAAATTCAAATAACAGAAATTCAGCTTTCATTTCCTGATATTTATATCTAGATGTGTTAACCTTTTTCTTCACTTTACTTTTGTTTGTGTAAAGCTGCTTTGAGACAATGACCTTTGTAAAAAAGCGCTATACAAATAAAAATGAATTGAATTGAATTGAATTAACCAACTTAGATCATGGCACCTTTGGTGGCAGACCACCCAATTTTTAGGTGAACAAAAGTATTGGCCAGTCTTAAACCTTCCACTTTTTCCCCTGATGAAGTCCTTTGTTGTGTTGACAGTGTGTTTTGGGTCATTGTCTTGCTGCATGATGAAGTCCCTCCCGATTATATTGGATGAATTTCTCTGTAAATTGGCAGACAGAATGTTTCTGTAGACTTCTGAATTCATTCTGCTGCTACCATCATGAGTTACATCATAAATAAAGATAAGTGAGTCCATTTCAGAAGCAGCCATGCAAGTCGAAGCCATGACACTACCTCCACCCTGCTTGACTGATGAGCTCGTATGTTTTGGATCACGGGCAGATCCATTCTTTCTCTAAACCTTGGGCTTTCTATCAATTGGGTAGAGATTAAGAAGAGAATTATTGAATAACTTTTGTGGCTCATCTCTGTATTTCTTTGCAATTCCAATCTGGCCTTCTGATTCTTACTGCTGATGAGTGGTTTTCATCTAGTGGTATGGCCTCTATATTTCTGCTCTCAAAGTCTTCTTTGAACAGTGGATTGTGATACCTTCATCCCTGCCCTGTGGAGGTTGCTGGTGATGTCACTGACTGTAGCACATCTAGACGTAAATATCATAAAATGAAGGCTGAAATTCTCTCATATTCATCTTTTGATCTCAAACCCAAATCTCTTCAGTGTACAGCAAAAACAAAAGAACTGGCCTTGCCGTTCCAATACATTCGGAGGAGACTGTATATATTCACTTAATCTTTAATTTTATCCTGTGTATTCTATTACATTACTTTCACAATTACATTTTACTACTTGCTTATATATCACACACACAACTACATGAAAAGTGCTCTATAAGTATTTCATTATTTCAACATTAAACAGCTTCTCTTTTTTTTTGTCATTTTCTGACATTACGAGACAGGTCTCATGAATCATGAAATTTTTCACCGTTTATTCTTGAGTTTCCTTTGAGAGTCCCCAAGGTCAGACTTCCTGTTCTCATCATGTAAACCCTTTTAAAGGGTGCTATCATAGCCAAGCCCTGGCTTTCCTTCCGCTAAAGTCTATAACCTTATTGACCTCAGGAAGCATGGGGTGGTTCTGAACAGGAAGTGAATTCAAGGCTGAATTCTCTCAGACATTTTCTGTCAGTCCACCCATGCATCACGGTTAGCTTACTAAACCAAAGTCCATGTAGTTTTTAAGTCTAATGATTTTCTTTTTAGGAGGTGCGTATGCTGTGAAGAGGCCTAAGAGCTTTTCTGTTACTCACCACTAGTCATGTGTGAAACTTTAGCCAGCTTCTTCATCACATTATCTAACCTGGACTGGGTGTTGTCCATCTCATGACCAAAATCATCCAGCATTCTGAAAATCAGTGAGAGACATTTATCACATAGCAAGCATATTGTGTACAGATAAAAACACAGTATGACAACCTCATAAAACTCTATGATGATATTATAAATTATACTTGAAATAGCCTTTAGTTGTGCTTTAGTTTTTAAACACAACAAGTTTTCTTTTCAAATTGGTTCAATTTAGGATACTTTTATAAAATATATAATCAGCAAAAAAAAAAAGAAGAAGAAGATGAGTTTACACCAGCAAGAAAAAACAAGGACAGACCACTCATTTCCTGTGTAAACTTGAAACACAGCTCAGTAATTTCAACACCAGGGACAAGTGACACATCAACAGAGTAACAAATTATTAGAAATTTTTGCAAATAATTATGCCGCTATAAAGAAACAAAGAAGTCAAAATGACTGGCTCTAGTCAATTCTTTGGACCAATCATATAGAGTGGATTATCCGAGGTTACCCAAAATCTCTACTCTCAGTTCCTAGCTGTGATGATTATCTATTACAAAATTTTAATAAATTTTAAAAGAAAAGTAACAGTATCATGTACAATGTCTTATTAGAAATCAAAAAAGCTGGACACACCACGGCCACAAGAGATAAACCATGAGTGGTACCATTAAAACTGATTTAAGCCTTTTAAGATTATTATTAATCACACTATATGAGATGACCCCAATAAAATCATGGCCAAATTCTATAACACGCTGTGTGATAACATGTTCTCTATGGCAGATTATAGGAATCCTGTGATTAGAAAATTACTACGATCTGCTTTAGTCATCTATCAGCATGATCCGATCAAGTGAGCTTGAATTAATAAGGATATATTTTTGTCCATTAGCATGTTTTGTTTCGTTTCACCATATCTGTAGCTGTCCCGTGACTTTTGCTTCATCCTATGCTGTCTTCCTATTGGTGGCTTTTAATCAAAGATTTCTGAAGACTTTGTCGACTGTCTTTGGTCCCAAACGCACTAAACCATTCAGATGATGAGTTCTCAACTGCTGATCTCAAATCATGACCAAAGAATTCATTTACAATGTGCGATATTCGTTTGTGACAGAAAAATCAGCCCAAAAATTATACAGTGTAAACCAGCATAACTTGCTACTTAGTGTGAACAGAGGTTAGTCGTATGGCTTACACTGCCTGTTCGTCCAGCTCTTGTCCAATCCGTTCAGACATGTTCTTTAATACGCCAATGGTCCCTGACACCAGCTCCAACTGCTCGTCCTGCTGCTCCGCTATGAGCTACATAAACAATATACACAAGTCATGATGATATGAAGCATGAAGTTGTGCAACAAAGTGACAGTTACCTACGCAATACTCAATTTGTTTATATCAGGGTTATTCAGCTAAAATTTGTGAATGTCCAGCCACATAAAATTCCTTGTTTATAAAGATACAGATAAGCGGCTAACTGATTGGTGACAACAGTTACCTTTTAATGATTAACCATTAACAATTAGTTCAATTAGTTAGATTATAAATAAGACCATCTGAAGTGGTTGTTTTATGTGACAATGGTTTTTCACATTACCACTTTTAACTAGTGCTGATGACTCTAAACTGATGAGACTCATGTGTTTTGATGTTGACAGAGAGAGAATAAAGGCACGTCTCTGTCCAATCATCTTTAGTTCTCTGTCCATGGCGTCAGTAATTTACATAAATGCATGTGACTGGCCGCAGCGGAGGACCTGCTTCAGAAGCTGAGCTGGTTCATTTTTTTTTTTTGAAACTGTAGTCGCCGAGTTTTTTTTTTTTTTTTTTTTTTCCCTCAGCTCTGCTACAGTACATATTTCAAGTACTCAGCTGTGTCAGCAGAAATACTATGCTGGTTTCACATCTGGTCCAAGATCCACCAGTTGACAACCTCTAGTTTATCTACATGCAGTTTAAAGTTTAATGTATATGCAAACAATTAATAACCTTTATAGATTCCTAGGGTACCTACTTTTTACCAAAATTCTTCATTATCCAATACAGAATTAATGGCGTTAAAGGTTGTTAAAGTATAGACCAACAAACCATCACATCACAAATATTTTCTCCATACCATGGACTTTATTACCTGTTGCTGAGTTTGTTGCTCCTCAATAAACTGAGAGTTGGCTGATTGCAGTTCTCGGTCCAGACGTGTGTATTTATCTCCTCCTGGTTGCCAGATCGGTCCACGAGACCCTCCATCTCCCATCAGAGTCTAATACAGAAAGCAGACATCACACTTGTTTGATTTACACACAACACCAAGACCTTGCAATAATGAGGAATAAACTTATTATGTTTACCAAAATCCACAGAATCAGAGAACAATTCGATTAGAACTGAGAGCAGTACGAACCTGTCTGCTTTTCTTTTCTGACAGGGACATGGCCATTGGACTTGCCATTTGATCTTTCATCTCCTGAAAAATAAAATCGATATGACATTTACTAGGGTGCAAATGCTTCCCAATTCTCTCTAGTTTCTATTTAATCTTTAGCTTTTACTTATGATCTTCCAACAAACAGTGACACTGAATCTCAAATGGCTTCATATTCACGATATAGGCACATTACAATCATAACCTGATATACTCAAGAGAACACCACTTGAGAGCTAACTACTTACATATAAAATCATTTTTAAGACATGCACTTTCCATTTTTAATATTCAGGTAAAATAATGATGCAAACAAGGAAGTCTGAACAGATCTGAAATTCAATGTGAAGAACTCACCTTTACAGTCTGCCTTGTGCTGGTGATGAAGGCTTTCCGCTTGTTCAGTTCCACAGAATCAAGATTGAACTTCCGTGGATTGGCTTCCACAATACGTGAAAGTCACTGTCAAGGTACTGCTTTAACATATCATGTAAAAGTAGCATGATCATTAACAATATGACAAACATAACATGTAAAAGAATTGAAAGGATATTAATGGTCTCATCCAAGTCCTCCAGGTCCCACTCAATAGACCTCAAGCTGTTCCTCAGCTCATTGGTGGTCCAGTCGATCTCCTCCTTAGTGGCACTACCAGGATCCTGCAGCAGCTCAGTCCATCTCTGATACAGACCCTGGGCAGTGTTCACAGCCTTCTGGACCTCCCTAAAGCATAGGGAACATTATTCAGTACAGGTAAGAAGTGTTCAAAAAGAAACCACAATCAAAAAATGTATTCTAAAGAAAACAGGGACTGGCATCTGGGTTTACATATTTCCAATTCCAACCTACTGACATATTTTATGCTGTATATTACATGACGAATCTTCCACATGAACATGGGACTATAGTTGTCAAAAATCCTTCTGCCATTAGATCTCTCATGTTTTGCATAATTTGACAAGAGAAGCTACTTTACTATGAGATGTCCAACCACGCCATTAAATATCTACTGATCCGATACTTGCCTAACACACTAGACTGGCATCAGCTTGTATGTGAAATATTTTCTAATCAGATCCACTGTATTTTAGAAAATTACATAACACATATCTTATATATAAATAAGGGATGCAAAATCTGATGTTTGGTAGAACATGAGGGAATTTCAGAGAGGTTTAAGGGGAGGCTTGGTTACTATAAGGATGTCAGTGGCACATCAGTATCTTATACCATCATCCGAAAGTGCTGATTAATTTTCTATAATAGCAGTCCTGACAGTAGTGTAGCTGCAAGTCACAAATCAAAAGGCAAATCACAGGTTAATATTAATTCATGTTTCTACAGTCACACCCAACACAGACACAAGAAAAATCATTGATATGGTGACATTTTCTGTAAGGAGGTATTTATTCAACATTTATGAAACGTCAGAATTTTTCGCTTTCTGGTTTCGCAGTAACATAACAAGCTTGTTCTTTTTTTCTTTTTTTTTTTAACCTTCAAGAGAGAAAAAAGAGAGGTTGGTGAGGGAACAACTGTTTATAGCTGCTATAATGTAAGTGATAAAAAGAACTAACATGTTTGGTGGGCATTCCACAACATTAAATGTAACTAAACAGCTAGAAAGCATGATGTGTTGTTATTTAATAAGAGGAAGAAAACACTTCAAGGCATGATGTTATAGGAAAATAGTCAACTTTAGGGTGGTAACAGTACCCTGATGCACTGCACTGGCCACAGAACCCCACACAATCATTGATTATTTTCCTATAACAGCACTGTCATGTTTTATTCCTTACATGTTAGTATCATATATCAGTTGATAGTCAGGATCTAATATCAGTATTGAAAAGAGGAAAAGGTGGCATCAGTACATCACTAAAGAAAAACTGTTCATTTCATTTTTTGCCCAAACTATAAGATCCCGCTTGGTGAATCTGTTTATTTTCTTTAGACAGAGCTCATCAGCATCCTGGATGTTGTTAGTTAATTAGTGATGTACTAAGCGTCTTTTTGTCAGTTTGCAATCAAACTTCACGACTAAATAAACAAGAAACAGAGTTTGGACGTTAACATACAAGTGTAGCTAATGCTTAAATAACACAAGAAACATGAAGGATCACCTAGATAGCTCAACTGTTAGATGATTAGTGTAGCTGTGTGGCTAAATGTTCCTCCGTTTGGTTTTATTTCACCTCCGTACATTTATAGTCCACGGAGAAATAGGTAGTAGATACAGCTATATAAAATGTATATGTAGTTAATGTGAGTATTTGATGGTTTTTAGGTTTCGGTAGCTAGCCAGCCACACTGACTCATTTAGTCTTATTAGCTGTTGCTACAGCCAGCCTGCTAACGCTATTGTTCTGACACAATTAGCTCGCTCAGAAGAAAGACTCACCCTTTCACAACAAAAAACGGGTCTTCCATCGACATTGCGCTGTTCACATCAAAGACCCTCTATGAGAAAAAGACATGCCCTGAAATTCGGCTGTTATTCTCGTGCGTCCTGTCAGTATCATGAACAAGCGGGTGGCTGTGTGAGTGTGTTGTTTACATGAGAAACAGAAACCCACTCTGCTGCAACGCCATTACGCACACACATTCTACATCCGGGTCAGAGGTCAGAAAGTAGTCCCTCTTTTTTCTTTCTTTCTTTCTATGCAGGTTGGGAAAATTGGAAAATGGAAAATTTAAAAAACGTTTTATCGATGTTCTGTGGTCAAAGCAAGACACCAATGTTCTAAAAAAAATACAGTTTATATCTTTATCTGTCTCTCTAACTATCCTGTCTATCTTTCTGTATGCTTGTCTCTGTTTTTTTTCTGCTTTTACAAGTCGTGACATGTCTTACATTCATGTGAGTCAGAGTCAGTCAGTCCTGTTGGAAAACTGGAAACTTGAATGAAAATTTAGAAAACATTTTATGGATATTCTGTTGTCAAAGTAAAACCCTAAAAGTAAGTAAGTAAGTAAATAATTAAATAAATAAAAAAATCTGATGTCTGTCTGTCTGGAGGTTTGGAAAAATTGGAAATGGAAAGAAATTTTAGAAAGGCTTTGTAAATATTATTTTTTCAGACTAAGATACCACCAAACCATCCACAGAGCATTTGGCCGAGTTTGGAAAATCTGAAAGATGGAATGAAACACTTTGTGAAAACACTTGGTGGATATTCTGTTGTCAAAATAAAGCACAATTCAGCAGCATCCTAAAAAACAATGCAATATTATGATATTTGTGATATTATGATAACCTTTAATTATGCAATATTATGATAGTTATGATACAGTTAATTACTATTTAAGAAAAGTGAACACAGAAAGTCAAAGTATGCTGAAAAAAGTTTTAGAACAAGTTATGACATGCTTGTACAGGCATAAAGCTCTATCTGTCTGTTTTCCGGTGTTTAAACAAATCATGACATGTCTAATAAAGGACATGAATCATCATTTCAGCTCGAATCCATGCAACGTTACTGAGCTGAATTCAGTTTAACCAGCAAATTAGAAGCTTATGATGGATGGTGAGTATTAGTATGAAGTATTATGCTAATGAAATTAATTAATTAAATGTATTACTTTAATTAAAATGTTACACTGATGTAAGAACTGCCTATAAACCTAGAGTCTGCAAGACTGAGGCTATTGTTTTTCCCCAGATATCTGTGTTTTATAAAGATGTAGGTTTTATACTGTTGTACATTTGTAATATTCTTCCTATACATATTGTTTTCATTGTTCCACTATCAATCTGTGTATTTACCGTATCTGTATTTGCCATTTAATTCTTTGGTAAAACTGAAAAATTATTAGTAATACTGGGAAATTTGCTTGCATACAGCTTGAACAACCTCCTCAAGTCATGAAATGACACATCTAACTCCATTACTGAAAGTCACTGTCATCACGTCTGTCCTGGTGCATTATTAACTGCAGTGCTTAAAATAATTTAATTATTCATAATGCTCACTCAGTAACTGCGATACCTACACCACTGCCCAGCAGCAGTTACTGATTACTGTGTCTTGAATATCGCCTATTCAATTAATTGAAAAGCCAAATAAAACGTCCATCAGACTTAATTAATTTTTCCTTCGGCAATGTTTAACTCCATCGTGTAGGTATTTAACAGCCGTATTACCTGTAGTTTAGTGCTGAAGCATTCTGACACTGTATTTTACATAAGCCTACTTTTACACTTTGGCAGTTGGCATTAGTAATGAAAGCAAAAGGTAAGCAGTGCACAGAGGTTATGCCCAAAGAACCTTCAAATGAATGATGCAACATGAAGTAATGCTTACTTAGTGTTTCAGTTAGAAATCATTGGCATAAATACATGAACAAAGAAATTGTAGTCATGTTCATACTACTCCATATTGGCACCAGCATGACTGTTTATTAGAAATACTGATCATAGGTTTATAATGCAGGTACAGCAATGCTGATAGTCTACTTTTTTAACTGTTCATACATATAAGTGACAAATTAAAGGGAAAAAAACACAGCATTATGTGTGTTAATAAGGTGTTGTGCTGCCACAAGCCACCAGGACAGCTTCGATGCTTTGATTCTACAAGTCTCTGGAAGTGTACTGGAGCAATAAACACCATTCTTCCAAAAGCTTTTCCCTCAAGTGGTGTTTTGATGATGCTGGTGTTTTGTCTAACATATCACTCCAAAATATCCCATAGACGTTACGTTGGGTTGAGATCTAATGACTGTGAAGGTCATAGCATATGATTTACTTCATTTTCAGCCTCATCAAACCATTCAGTGAGGCCTTGTGCCTATATGGGTGCAGAGTCATCCTGAAAGAGACCACGCCCATCAGGATAGAAATGCTTCATCGTAAGATAAAGAAGATCAGTCAGAAGAACTTTGGAGTGATTAGCAGTGAGACATCCCTTGAAGGGGAAAAGTGGACATAAACCACGCCAACACAATGCTTCCCATAACATAACAGCACCAACCTTTTTTTTTTTTTTTCCTTTTTCACCTGTCTGTATCTTAGCCATACACATCACTGATATATGTAATGACAGTCATAGACCTATCCTTTTTATTGTAGGCCATAGATATATTTGGCAGCATGGCCATGCAGTGCCTCACAGCTCCAGGTCCCCGGTGCGATCCTGAGCTCAGGTTACTGTCTGTGTGGTGTATCACACATTCTCAACACGTCCACATAGGTTACCTCTGAGTTTTCTGGCTTCCTCCCACCGCCAAATAAATGCTGGTAGATGGAATGGAGACTGTAATTGCCCCTAGGTGTGAATGAGTGTGTGAATGTGTTGTGCATGGTGCCTGCAATGAACTGGTGTATTCTTGCCTTACGCCCAATGTTCCCAAGACCTTTGATCCACTGACACCCAGACCAGGATAAAGCGATTACTGAACATGAATGAATGGCCCTATTTATATGTGTGCGCTGCATAGGGGCTGTTTTGCTCCACTGCCTTATCGTAATCTACTTTACCACATAGAAAAAGGGAAACTTTGTACGTCATGTACTTGGGGTATAAAGTTGTAGAGTCTGACT
The DNA here is from genome assembly GCF_027358585.1 of Pangasianodon hypophthalmus. Taxonomy (NCBI): domain Eukaryota; kingdom Metazoa; phylum Chordata; class Actinopteri; order Siluriformes; family Pangasiidae; genus Pangasianodon; species Pangasianodon hypophthalmus. The sequence goes on from NC_069720.1 coordinate 14,717,675, forward strand.
TTAATCCATGACGTATGTAAACACTGCGTTTAAAAGCCTATTACGTCATTCTGTCTGTTTTTGTTTATGAGCCTTATCTGAGCCGAGCTAAAACAACCTCTGATTATAAGTCATAACTTTGCCTCATGCTTTGGTTTGGATTTAACTAGTCTTCGCGCATCTTGTTTCGCCTTTATATGTTTAGTGAATGTCACATTTGGCTAACTGTCTGTTAAAAACAGAGCCCCGTGTCTCCCCTCCCCCTACACTACTAACGGCTCCATTCACATTTCCACCGTCGGGGTTTGCACAATAGAGGTCACGTGACTGTTCTGTAGCCGACACACAAACCATTACATCAGTCCAGGAAGTTAGAGGGGGGAAAAAAATTAAAGGAGAAGAGAGAATTTTAATCTCGATTTACCTTAAACAAGATAAAATTGACCTAAAATAATTTCTAAAATCTTCAAGTGTCATCATTAAATATAGACGACATGACGTCACACTTCCTAACTGTTGGTTATTTGTAAATTTATTCACTTCAAAGACGTCCTTATAAACTAAAGATATTTACCGACTTTGTCTGTGAGCAATAACAATATAATTAAATAATAAATTAGAGTTTTACTATCATTGCTGTCCTGAAATCATCATAAAACCTTGAAACATATTGGTTAGTATTTTAAACGTGGCTAATCTCCATAATGCGGGCCTACAAATCATCAGCTGAGTGCTAACGCAGTATTCATCCGGATGTGGTGGTTTTTCATTCTATTGTTTTAGTTTATTAATTGTAATTTTTTATTTAATATTATAATTATTTCAGTTCCTCGTACTAAAAACATTACTGTCCCTTTAAATTATTTTCCACGCTCGTATTTAAATATATTTTATTTGCATATCGCGTTCCTATTGGTCCATGTCGATTTGGCGGGGCGGAAATCCGAACGTTGGTATCGTTTATCTCGCGACGCGATTGGCTCGCGTCTGCGTTTACGTTCTGGTATAAAAGGGGGCTAAAAATAGAAACGGTCTCATTCCTCTCTAGGCTGTTGTTAGGTACGTGAGAGAATACGGGAGGTAATGTGATCTCAAATTATCACCCAAAATAACAACATTAAGGTTTTAGCGATGCGATCCTTCTATTGTTATATGTTTATCGTCGCTACGTTGTGAAAACCGATAGCAACAAGAATCCGAATCCGCCTAGTAGAGGAATAAGTACTCCTGAAACAGTTGATTTTGTTGTAACTGTCTATCGGGAGTTATTTTTGGCGCTGTTAAGGTTTTAGAAACTATTTTGAAGTGGATAATGTTCAGATAAGAATCGAAGTCGGTCGAGAATAAAGCGGATCGAGTCTGAGCTGAGTTGAACTTTGAAACAAAATTTTTGGAGCCTTTTTTTTCTGAATCGATCTCATCATGGAGTACAAAGTGGAGGCGCATCGGATCATGAGCATCTCCTTGGGGAAAATTTACAACTCCCGAGTCCAGCGTGGAGGCATCAAGCTGCACAAAAACCTGCTCGTGTCTCTGGTCCTCCGAAGCGCCCGCCAGGTTTACCTGAGTGACTACTACGGCGGAGTGTGTCTGAACTCGCCGCACGGAGAGAGTAAAGAGTGGGAGCTCCAGGAGGCCGCGCAGGCGCAGCAGTCCCCACCGCCAGCGGCGGAGTGTGAGCGGCTCGAGCAGCCCGAGAGCGCCGCGTGTGCTGAAAGCCAGCCAGAGGCTAATTCCTCACTGGACTCGGACCTTAACGTTACAGGTGATGTTTCTCCGTCATCGCCAGAGTCTCCTGTGGCTAGTGACACTCAGTGTGAATCTAAAACAGCCCAGGTGGGCTCTTTGGACCGTGAAACGGATGCCGTTTTGGGAGCGGAAGGGAATTCAGAGCCTCCGAAACCCGCCGCCTGTTCAAACAGGAAACGCAGCGCTGAGAAAGCAGCCGCCGCCACCGACTCTCCTCTAAAACGGACTAAAAAAACCTCCTCAGATCAGGAGGAAAGCGAGGAGATGGACACGAGCAACGTGTCAAACCTCATCACCATTTTCGGGTCTAGTTTTTCCGGACTTTTGAGCAAAGACGGTGCGAAAGAGGACACCCAGGAGGACGCCGGCGACTCGGGCCAAATCTGCTGCGACCAAATGCTAAAGAATCTGAACCCATGGAGCACAGCCATCGTTGCGTTTTAAGAAAAAACAGTGTTTGAGACTTTATAGAAGTGTTCACACGTGGTGGTATCTGCTCTGGGTTACTCTAAAACACGTGGTTGCGGGACTTCCCACACCACGCGCGCGGTGCTGTCGAGTACGAGCCCGGCCTGCAGCGTTTTCACCACGGCCCAGTCCCAAATCAGCTTCTGTGTAGTGCACTATCTGCGCAGTATGCCATACACTATGTGGTGTACTCATGAGGGGACTAAGGAGCCATTTGGAACACGGCCCGTGTTGTAAACCGAGGAATGTTAACGTGTTGGTGCTACTACAGAGAATTACAACGTCAAAGGAAATGACGTCATTGAACGGAACTGAACTTTTTTTTCTCTCTCAACATTTGTGGGCTCAGTTGAGTTAAACCGGCAATCAGAAGATCAGGATGGACTGTGATTATTAGTGTGAAGTGTTATGCTAATGACATTTGTACAAATGAAAATGTTACACTGATGTAAGAACTGCCTACAAACCAAGAGTCTGCAAGACTGAGGCCACTGGTTTTCCCCCAGATGTCTTTGTTTTATAAAGACTTGTACATTTGTAACATGGTTCCTGTACATATTGTTTTCAATGTTGCATTATGAATCTATGTATTTTGGTATTTACTATTCTGACTATTACGTGATGGTCACGTATTAAAAAATGTGAAATGATCCCCCTTTTTCTCTCTTTATTTCAAATCACACATTTGAATTGAACAACCCATTAAAAAGCTTGATTAGGATTTATATATTTAGTTAACTTAAACGACTTCCTAATGTCAGACAGACTGCAAGTTTAGATCTTTATGTAATTTGTTCATTATGACTATAAGAATATGACTCATGAGACATACTTGAGCATTTCCCCTCTTATCTATAGTGTCTTCAGGAAGCTCAAATGTTCCACGTGTAGGGTACTAAACTGAAACTTCCAGCCATTAAATACAACCTTACATGCACTTGGACTCCCCCACTTCCTTTAAAATGAGCAGATGTAGCCAGAAGAGGAAGAGAGCGGTGAGATAAGAACCAGACTGTTTTAAGTGCTCAGTCCCTGTCTTACTGAAACTGAAACACACTTGGTCTTCAGTCCATTTTTACTGCTTGTAAAATGAGCCGTTGTGCCCTGAAGAATGCACGGTATGCAGGATTTCACATCAATCTAGGCTCCAAGGCACATCTTAACTCTGCCTGTTTAGTGTGATATAACACTAGGCCGTTCCTCAGATGTCACGTTGTGTATGTCAGGTTTTAGGAATTTATATACAGCAGTAGTTAGATTTATGAACTGTTACTACTGTACTAACATAGTTATTACTGATATTAATTTTAAGAATTAAAAATTGTTCTGGATTGTTGTAGCTCAGCTCAAATAGATATAGACATAACTTCTGGAATCATATATCACTCTCAACATATAATTTTTATCCATTGGATATATACTTACAACCACTATTTTTCAAATATGGCCTCATGTCCTGTATGACCACATTCTTTCGCATGGATATGGGCGTATCCCTGGAGGAAAAACCCAGAAGCATGATTAAGTTGCTGTTGTTTTGGCTCTGTGTGAAATATGGGTCAGGCAAATCCCAAGTCAGCTGACCACAACCCATCAGTGTTGCACTCTCAGAGGCTGAGCTCATATAGGTAAGACTGCGTCATGCTTCTGTGGGAACCTGTAAACTAATCAGAGACTAGTTATTTATTTATTTTTTTGCGGTGTCTTGTAGCACTTTAGGCCCAGAACAGCTAGCTTCCAGCAGCCATAGTGTCAGTCGGGTCGGACAAGATAGCCTTCTCATGTCATCTACTTTAGGATGCATAATTTATGACTAATCGTGATGTAGTTGCTGTGCTTTGCTTAGTGCAGACACACTAAAACACTGGAAAGAAGGTGCATGTGAGTACACGCCTGAGCCAGGCTAAACACATGCAGCTGTCCCTCTCCTTCACCAGACTCTCCCCTCCTCCTCTTTTTACTCCTGCATTCCTCATTCCTGGAAGGAAGAGAGGGGAAAAAAAAGTGTGATTGCAAAAGTGTTTCCTGGCGATATCCACAGCAGGAGCACATGTGTGTCTGGAATGTTGGGTGGAAGTGGAGAAATGTTGGAGTAAGTTTCACATGATATAAACCATACTTGTACAACACTTTTTTGAAAACAACCCAAAATATGTAGCAAATGAGTCACTCAGTTTTGGGTTAAAATACATATTAAGATGATACCATTTCAAAAACGTCAAGCTATTTTAGGTGCTATGAATTATTAATTACACACTAGGAGCTTCTGTGTGTGTCTGTTTTAATGTGGTCACTGGTTGCGCCCTCCTTCCGCAAAAGGAACTGGGAGCAGTCCAAAGCAAACACCCGCCTGTAAACATGTAGAGACAAGATCTTCTCTAACAGAGCTTTTGTTCTGCGAAAAAAGAAAAGTAAAGAAACAACTCCACTCCTCTCTACGTATTCAACAAGATGGATATCTTAATGCTGGTCTCTGAATTGAGCAAATTAATCATTTAGCTCATCAATCAGTTACCAACCTTAAACCAAATGAAGTTTTCCAAGAAGCAGAGAATAATTGTGATTTTCCTACACATCTCACAAATACACAAAGTGTCATTCTTATTTATTAGAAAGGTCTACAGTGAGATATTTGGTTTCAGTAAACAGCCTGAATACTAAAGTAAAGACAAGTGACACCATCAAATAAAGCATTATGATTGTTTAATGGGTCAGTGTCCACTCAGATCAGCTTTGTGTGGAAAGTATGACCAGTTAAGATCCATCCCCTTATATATACCCTAGAAATAAACTACTCTTTATTAACTTTTGTAAAAACAAAAGTTGTCATTTGGTATGTAGATTTTTGGTTTTCCATTTTCTCCCCCAATTTGGTCATCTCCCAATTTCCACCCACCAGCTAGTCCTCCCCTAGCAGACAACAGATATCAACACAGGGAAGCTGAGGACATAGCACATGATATTTTCAAACTGCTGCTCATGCTGCGTCACAGTACAGCCTAACACTCGGAAGAACGTGCTATCTGCCCCCTTCTGCAATCATTAGCTCACAGATGCCCATGATTGGTTAGTGTTGCTCAGATTGACAGGGAAGACAGGGTAATGCCCTCCCACCTAGAGAGCTAGACTCCTGACCACAAATGGCTGTTGCATCGCCAGGATTCAAACTTACAATCTTCCACTGATAGGTGAATGCTTTTCTGTTGTGCCACTCAAGAGCTTTGTAGCTATGTTTTCACCTGCTCCATGGTGGAGTGATATAACTTGAAGCTGTATATAGCACAACTCCTCAGCCCAAATCCCACTGCCTGCTTTACTACACACATCACCCAAGGTGTAATCTAGTTTATGATAGAACAAATTTTACTAGGTGGAAACACTAACAAAATGAAGTAAAATAAAGTTCAACACAAAGCCATCACATAACTCCTTAGTCTGTATTAATGCAATTAACTAAGGTGCTCACCATATATATATATATATATATATATATATATATATATATATATATATATATATATTTTTTACAATTTAGCTACCACATTTTAGGCTTGTCAGTTAGGTTTCAAAGTAACCAAAATCAAACATAACTTAAGGTGTAAAAAGATTAACACACTAAAGAAGACACAACTTCACTTTGAAACCTACAGGTAGTCAGTGGAGCTATACAGCCTATACCTAACCACCCCCCATCCAGCTCCCAACACATACACACACACACACAAAATCACAAAGACAACAGTGCAGTGATTCTTTAAAGAAAAAGAGTAAGACTGAGAGAAAGAGAAGGAGAGCGAGCCCTTGCTTTGGCCCCTCCATTCATTTCATGTGACCTCCGCTGGAGCGCAGACAAACTGAACTCTTTGTTTGTCTTGGGAACTGGCAGAGGACAGGAGGAAGAGATGGGTGGGGGAGGGCAGAGGGACAGAGGAAGGTGGAGGGAGCCAGAGCAGAAAAGGGGATGGGTGTCAGGGTGGAGGGGTATCCTGGGAAAAATGCCAGCGTGGGATCAGTAGCAGGCTTCCTGAAACAGGAGTATGTGTGGGGGGAGGGGTGGAGGGGTAACGGGCCACACGACAGCGGCTTGCTCGAAGAACAGATATGAAGACTCACACCAAACTCCCACATGCATTCACACATAGTCTAAACTGTGTGATGAGTAAAAAAAAAAAATCCCCTTAAGGCTAAAAGGTGGGAGCAGATACCATGACTCAGATGTTTGCACCATTAGAACCTGCCATTAGTAATCACTAAACAACGGTTTCATAGCTGATGAGTGAGACTGTATGTGCATGTACACTCTTACAAGCCCTGACATGCTTAGCGAGAGTATGGCACAGAGCCAGTGGACGAGACAGATGGTCCTTGAGGAACAAATAGCCACTGCACTTTTCTCAGATTCTGTTAAGACAGGACTAAACGGCGCTCCACAAGGAACCAGCTACATGCTGAGCTGCTGAGAGGAGTAGTATTACATTCCAGAGGAGGGGTCAGCCAGATTGCTCACTGTCTTTCTCTCTCTCTCTCTCTGTCTCTCTCTCTCTCTCTCTCTCACACACACACACACACACACACACACAGGCCACTAATACCATCCAGGTGGCCACAATATTCCACAAAAAAGCCCCAGGTTATTGTAGTTGGAAGGAAGTTCTAGTTTAATTCTTAATCAGCAAACTGACAAGTGCAAATGAAGACAAAGCTTCTTAATGGGCATTTAGGAAATGGTCCTGTTGCCGCAAGCCCTAAATATCTATATTACATGTGAAATCAGCTTATAGAGTATCTTAGAAAACCTCAAACTCTACTTAACTGGAAAATAAGGAAGTACTGGTGATTACAACGGACAAAAGTACCCAGGCCCCAACGCTTTACCTCAGATCTGTTACTTCTCTAAACTGTTTCAAAGTCCACTTTAAAGTCTGAAAGTACTACCGCAAAAGGAATGTTTCAGCCAACAGCTTCACCCACTGTTATTATGTGTGCACTCATGCTGTCTCACGCAAGCGAAAAATCCACCCCAATGACACATCCAACCTTTGGAGCATGAGCTGCCGTCACTGTTTATCAAAGAGACTGAATTTCCAGCCACCAAGCTATTGGAATTACTGTGGATTTATGCAATAAGATATATTTAAGGAAACAGGACTAAGTCTATAATGCCTATTCACTTTAAAATGTAACTCTTGTTTAAACATTTTTAAGTGACTAAAGGAGTCTCATATGGTCGGAATTGCCAGTTTGACACAGGAGAGCCGAGTGTTTTCGTGCTGCCATGTTACTAGGAGACAAAACATGCTTTGCGCTGCGCTGCATAAATGGCCTAGTAACGTACAGCAGCTGCCACAACAATAAACACGACAGCACTCAGCACACCACTATGCGTCTTGTAACCGGAACGCACACTTTTCCATTCATATTTCCATGAAGAAGGAATTACGCCCTTCATAAAATCACATAATTTAAAAAATGATTTGATATTAAGTGGCCTGGTTTATAAATGATGTGATGTAATGATTTCAGTTAAGTCATTTAAACTTGGCACATATGCTATCCCACAACACAAAGGCGACATTGTATCACTACAGCAACACTTTAAGGCGAGTTTGTACCAGCTTGATTATATTGGACTACAGAGCCACATGCCAGGTGGAAGTTATAGAGATGAAAGGGTTTGATTTTATTGCTTGGTAACTGAAGGTAGTTTTCTAAATTGATCAACAGTTGTCTCTGATGAGACAGCATGTGTGGTGGGTATTAGTGATAAAATTCAGAACTTCAAAAGATCCTTAACCCTCAACTGAACATATGCTTGGATGGTGTTCTGACTCACATCTAAGTCGCTTTGGCTCAAAGTGTCTACGAAATGAATGGGCCCTTTTCACTTCCAGGTTTTTGCTGTCAAAATTATCCTTCTCAGTTTAACTTTACTTCAGCTACAAAAACAACAATAGCCGAATCAAAGAGTAGCTTTTCCAGTGTCCCATTATGTTACAATGCTAAATAAAAACAGCCCTACCTCCTTGCTGTCAACTACATTTGACAATAAATGAATAAAACACTCAGTTAGAGTATGATTAGTGATTAATTCACTCTCTATTAACTAGAAATACAGCTAGCTAATGTTAGCAAAGTAATGCTAACAGTGATCAAATTTTTACTAATTTTATTTTGTAAAGTAGTTAATGTAAGTGAACTATAATGTGGTAAATATGAATCAATACATACACAGTATCATGTAACTTCATTTTTAGCTTCTCATCATCAATGCTAACATCAGTTACCCTGAAAGCTGTAAATAGCTCTTCCACCAAGATTTTATGATTTATTCAGCATGGAATCCTTCGTTGCTGAATATTCTCAACAATTCTTGACATATTTCGAGAAAAAAAATTTTGAAAATTTTTTCACTGAGATAATGAAAAGTGTTTCTATGCTAAACAAGTGGCTATAAGGCTTATAATAAGAAAATAAATTTCCCCTGTGTCTACCATCTTCCGGTTTTTGGGAAAGGACCCATAAATGTAAATAGATGATATATGTGTTACATAACCTTCTCATGAAGATGTCTTTGTTGGTATGTCCTCCTTTCTTCTAGCAGAAACACGTGTCCTAATCTTATACCACACCTTTTCATATTGATTGCCAGAGAGAACCCAGAACTGCACCACCCTGTTAACTGCCCAGGCCAAACTGTCAGTGGGCAGCACACAGATGCTGTCAGTTTATGTTTATGTGTCTGTGCTCAACTGTACTTTCTGAAGGTCCTGTACAAAGCTTACACTAATGTTAACACAGGCCTTCGCTTAACCCACATGTTTGGGTTTCCCACAGATTATCCTAATGTGTCGAGGGAAGTGGAGTCACTTGATGATGTCTGTCCACCTTCCTGATCGTAAAACCACCCATTTGGCCCATACACCAATTCTCAACAGCTGCTTTTTTTTATTTAGCTTGTTAACCAATTTTCTCCCAAATCAGTCATAGTTTACTCCCACCTGCTAGCTGACTGTATCTCACAACAAATATCAATCAGCAAGGGGTGAGGCTTCCTCACGCATATGTAGAGCTTGCCACCACATTTTTTCAAATGGCTATTCCTGCTACATAATAGATGGATTGTGTTAATTACCCTTATCTGTATACTGTATGAGTTAACAAATGCCCACAACTGGCTACCAATTATGGTTTCTTGGAATCCCAGCCATGGATGGCTAAGGAGTGGTTTGGATTCTAACTCACCTGATGATACACCAAGTCAACAGATGCTTAAGGAGACTTGTGGATTTCAGTATGAAGGACAGGATCATAGCCAGGCAAATGAAATGAACTGCGAATGAAAGAATGCTTCAAGTTTGGGCTCAGGAGTTAAAGGATTTGTTTCCAGTAGCAGTTAATTTTGTATCCACATCCTCCTTGGCATCGATTTAATCTAGATTAACTTTAACCCTGCAAATCAGCCAATCACACCTTTTTTTTTTTTTTTTAGAAAACTCAATTGCTTATCATTACCATTTCAGCACACCCTGTTATACAAAAACACCTGAAAGACTACAAACACAGCAGTAAAGGGAATGCTTCCTGGAATGCAGTGGACATCGCTACATGATTATGTATTTTTATCAATTCGTTAGCAGTAGCTAACAATGTATCATAAACTAGACAAATGAGCCTACTAATAATATTTTATTTAACACGCTAACAGCACCTTCCAGTCTGGAAAGATTAGGCTGACGATTTCACAAAAAACAAACTAACTAGCTGATTACGTTAGCCGTTCACTGAACCATTACTTTTCCTCCAGAGACAGGTACCACCAGGACTGCCCATAATCACTCAGTTTTGCTCCACCCTGTTGAAGAAATTCACAAAGCAAAAATTCAGTGTGACTGCTGCTTAAACCTGCTCACAATTAGCGGCTCCCTGGACCACCCACTATGTCTTCTATAGGAGATGAGCAGGAAAACTGATCTCAGAACAGCGCCACATGACCCAAAATATACAAGGGCTCACTGAATAATCAACAACGTCTGCTGTATCCATCAAGCACGGCAAACGGACGGCATCCAGAACCGGCTAGACAGTAGACTGTACACGTGACAAACTGGCGAAGGAGGGAACTAGTCAGTGAATTAGGCAGCTTGTGTGTGTAGGTGTGTGTGTGTGTGTGTGTGTGTGTTTGGGGGGGCTGCTTAGCCAAGAGAGGAAACAAAGGCCAGAGTAGAGGAGAAGGGGAGATCAGAGGGACACAGGAGCTTGCGGAAGGGTGGAGGGGGTGGTGGAGGTTGACAGATGCTCTCCCAGCATGACTTCAGTGAATCTGTGGCAGCCGTGTGGGGGAGGGGGAGTGCAGCCTTGTTTGACATCAGCAGCAAATCTCACTGAAGCACTGTGCGATTGTTTGTTTGGCATCCATGCACGTGTAGACAGATGAGGCGATGGGAATGAGGGTGGCTGAAGTGTGCTCATTCGTGGTTGTGTGTGAGAGTGTGTGTGAGATAGCAGAGAGGAAAGGGTGGGACTGTCCTGCTCCTGTATGTCCTCAGGCAGCCTGTCTATGGATGGGATTTTAGGTGTCATATATAATTTTTTCCACATAGAGATATGGTGGTGATGGTGGTGATGGTGGTGGTGGCAGCATTCACAAAATCACACATCACACAGAACACTCACAAACATGTAAACAGATCCAATGTGAAAATTTAATACCAACACACTACACTTACACGCATGTGGCCCTAGGTTCCTTTCACACATGGGCTTTTGTATGGGAATTTGGCATTAATTAAGGAGAGAAGTGTGAGCTGGTAATAAGATCAGAATTCTGAGAAGAATAAAACATCAGTCTACCATTTGAAGACTATTTGTAGAATGCAATTTTGATTTATCAATTGGTGTCAATCAACCAATTCCCAGGCAAATATCAGGATGTCACATGTGAACAAAAGCTGATAACATTTGGGCTGACAACATTTAAGGCAGCTGACTAAAACATTACCAGAGTGAAGTGATACAAGGAAAAGCCTAAAGTCAACTAAGAACAGAGAAATTCGGAAACTGGATTCAGAAATGGAGATGACGGATGGGAATGAAATTCTTCATCAAAAAAATTGTACTCACCCCTCTGAAAGATTCCACATACAATGGATAGGTCTCATTATATGTGATTTTATATACAGTACGTTTGATGTATGTGACACTCTTTGTTAATAAACAGTAAATTGGAATGCTGTTTCAAGGCTGCAACTTTGATGGATGCAAAGAACAGACATTAAAAGTAATGCCACCAACAATGTCCCTTTGAGTGTGAAAGCGCTATAGTAGTACTGTGACAAGACCTGATGTGGTGACAGTAGCCTTCTTTGTTAGCTAATCTTGGGACACTAAGTAGCTAAACATTACCTAGGTAGTTAGCTAGCTGTTTAGGTGATGCTTAGCCACTTTGGTGATAGCCATTCAGTGTTACCCCTACCTTATTTGGTACCTTGTTTCATTTAATACTTAATTTTATAATGTTATAGCAGCTCCCTAGCTATTTTGTCACTTATGTTTAGTTACATGTGACAACCCCTCTGCGTATAATGTTAGCCAGCTAGCTATATTTAAGGTATTTTATGGTGCTCTTGGTACCTAGCTATTCACACTGCTAGCTGACTTACTGTAGCTGATGTACTCTAACTGCAATGCCTCTCTCAGAAGAAGAAGAAGAAGCACCTGTTTAACACCTGTTTAGTCAATTCCTGCTTTATATATATATATATATATATATATATATATATATATATATATATATATATATATATATATATATATATATATATATATATAAAAACATGAAGCTATATTTATCTAGCTAATTATGTTTAGATACTTCACATCACCTTGGTGAAACACTAGCCAACTTCATATGTTTAATTCTGTTTTGGACCTTTAAGTATAATCTAAAAATAAAAACAAAAGTGGAAAATCTTTTAGAGGTTCTCAGCAGTTGCAACATTAAAAGTGCAAAGGTTTTTAAAACATCAGTAACAATCCCCAAATTTTCCTAGCGGACCCTTGAGTTTTGTTTAGGTAGCTGTATATGTTTACCTACCATAATAACATGTTTTAATAATCAGTTAACTTGAGGTGCAGTGAGTTTTTTTTTTAATCATTAATTAAACATTTTTAACTGATGACATACTGGCACAGTAGTGATACCATATGACCTCTGTGTAACCATGGAGTTATCGTTCAGAAAGAGGGAGAAGGAGACAGAAATACAACAGAACTTTTCCCCTTCTCTCTCTCTGCCTTTGTATTGCTGCTATAACTGTAATCCCTCACTTCCTGAGAACATTACTCACCATTCATACAATCACCCAACCACACACACACATCTCTAGCACATAGCTCCTTTCCACATCAGGCTTGTTCACCCTCCGCACACCCACACAACCCCCCCCCCCCCCCTTCCCCCCTCTTTTTTTTTTTTTTTAACCCCACATGCACTGTTGTCTTTCTCTTCCTGATTACACTGTCATGTTTCCTGTCCCCTCTTCATCTTCATCCCTCTTCTTTATCCTTCTCTGTCTCTGCCTCCGCTGTCGTCTTTTTCCTCTTTGATGCCCTCCTGCTTTAACTCTACCTTTCTCTGTAATTATCGTTCATTCTCTTGCTCGCCCTTCCGTCTCTGTCTCCATCTAAGTGCATGGAGATCAAAAGCGAGCCGTCAGGGCACCGTGTCCTGTATTAGCTACAACTGAAATTATATAACCAGGCACATAGTGTGTGTGTGTGTGTGTGTGTGTCAGAGGTATTGTAATTCTAAATGTCATGAACAGCTGAGTATGTTTATCCTGCTCTCATCTGTGTGTGTGTGTGTGTGTGTGTGTATACTCGGCTGCTAGTCCTGTATGACTGCTACTATTTATGTACATAGCAAAGTAGCAATAAAAAGCCAAACAGTAAGAGGAAAAGCAAGGACATTTTAATGTCAGAAATGTATGACGTGTGTGTGTGTGTGTGTGAGAGAGAGAGAGAGAGAGAGATAGGACCAAGGAGCAAAAACAGAAATCGTGAATCTCTCCAGTAAAACCAAAACAGCTGAAGCACAATCAAAACCAAACAAAAGAAAAAGTATCTTTTTAATGAAGACCAGCTAAATGTCCGGACAAGGTCAAAACTCTCATGTATTCCTGTGATTGTAAGCAAAGCTTGCTTTTCACAACAGGCTAAAAATCAGGACACACACTCACATACAACCAAACAGCTGATATACTGTATCTTGTATGTACTCATTACAGGAGTGTTATAAACAGTAATCATGAATCACTCAGTCACTGATACAATCTTATCAATCCTATTATTTACACTAAAGTCAACAGGCAGCATATGATGATGATGAATTGGTGATGTAATAGGTCAAACTCCATTTACTATCATGTAAAGCTCTGTACAATACAGTTCTTCTCCACTGTAACAGTGACGAAGCAGTGTGATAAGGAAGTGCCTGTTTGCATAAAACATTCTGATAAGGAAGTGCTAGTTTGTTGTCAAGGCAACACGTAGCATGAGAAAAATCCTAATAGTGTTGCTCAGGAGATTCAGGTATTTAACAGGTTCAGCAAGAGTGACGCATTATGAGCTAAGAGCCACAAATCTCTCACTCGTGTGGTTCAACTCGTCCAGCAAGAGTCCGGCATCCACACCCACGATGACATTTCACACTGACATATTTAAATGTTGTGTGAATCATCGCAGGTTTCACTTAACAAACCATAGTGAAACCACTTGTTTCTCTTCCTCTTTCACTGAAAATGCACAAACACCCAGAGAGCTGGCTGTCAATTCATGTCATGAGGAAGAAAACCCTAGTAACTTTGTATTGATTCTGGGCATGTTTATTCATGTTTATTCAAAACTGGGTTCCACTGAACAACTTTCACTTATAATGAAGGAGAAAATAATTTATCAAACTGAGTGAATGCTTATTGATGACTCAATCTAGAGAGTGTATTATATATTAAAGCTGAGGAATTTCATTCCCATCCAACTGAGTATCTCTCACGCTATATCACTGAGAGAATTGATTATTAGAAGTAATTATTTGGGTGAAAGGGGAAAAAAACAGCTTTGTCCTGAGGGGAAGGATAACACCATGGGGTAAACAGTGACAAACAAGACAGACGAGATGACTTGCTGTAGGTTTGTTTGCATTTGTTTGTGAGGAAAGTGGCATTAACAACCCAAACAGTGTAATTACATCGAGAGCTGCAGGCTGCATGTGTGTGTGTGTGTTATTATTTCAGTGACCTCAGAGGACCCATCACACCCCTAAGGCGTATGGGATATTATCCTCCTCACAGAGCACGCTCTCGCTCCCTTTCTGAGGGAAAAGAGGAAAGATTTAATGGGTTAATTTCACCCAAGAGGCTGCAGAGAATTGGCAGGAAAAAAAATAACTGATCTGACTGCAACCTAATGGCATATCCGTGTCAGTGTCAAAGCATAAAATAAGAACCAATTAAACACACATGAATGTTTTCAGAAGCTTCCAATTGGGAGTGACGAATGGCAGATGGAAATGAGCCAGAAGCGGTGATGAGTTGCTGAGAGCCACCAAACTTTAACACTCCACGGCATGAAACTTATCGAGGAGTCAAGTATTGACGAGAGCAACAAAAGGCCAAAGACAAGGGGGCCATTTTAGAAAAACCAACCCCCCACACCAGGAGCCATCCTGGGAACTGTGATGGGGGTCAGAGGGGGAGGGGTTTTGTGTGTGTATGTGTGTGTGTGTGTGTGTGTGTGTGAGGTAAACACATTCCTGCTTGAGGAGCTGTGGCAACCTCCCATCCCCCATTACAATACACAAACAGTATGTTCCCCCTCCTCCCGTGCCCTCCCCCTCCTTTTCATGCCCCCAACTGCTCACCCCAACTCCCCCACTCACACCCTGGGGGTAAAGGGGGCCGACCTCCTGCCGGCAAGCTGCCCCATTGTTCAAAGCCAGCCAGTGATTAAGAGGACAGGATAAAACACATACGGTACATAATCTGTTTTCACCTATGGCTTGCTCACACTCTCACTGAGGGCAACTGCTTCCACACTGGAAATGACTTTTTACATCCTGCACAAAACAGCTTACATTCATTGAGGGGACATTCTCCAAAACTGTCACATGATGCTAATAAAATGTTTAGTAATATGGGTTAAATCATGTTGTTTGAGGAAGTGTAACTTTAAAGTACCCATTATCTTTAATGTGATTTTTAAAATCTAAAATCTGTAATGTTTTTTTTTTTTTTTAATTAAAATAAATTTTAAATTATGAATCAGATTCATCTAGTTATATAGATTGGTGTCTGAGTGAAATGTAACATTTTTCAGACTTTTTAAAGCACTTTTGTCGGGAAACAAATGATACAGGAAGCGTAATGTAAACTGAGTTTGTGATGTCCCTAAGTAAGATCAGTGGTTTTGATATGATGTAATTGAGTCTCAGATGGTAAAATCCCACTTGTGTTGAACTATGAGCTAGATAGATAGATAGATAGATAGATAGATAGATACTTTATTGAGTAGGAAGAGTACTTTATTGACCTCTGAGGGACATTGTTTTGCCAAAGCAACAGACAATTGCAGACATTACACATAACATTAGACACCAAATACTAACATGGCACACTAGTTTACTAGCAGTTAGCTAGCTGGCTAGTCATTTGGAATGGCAGGATTTGAAGCCATCATGAATATCCATTTTGCATAGTCATGTATGTTTACAGATCCTGATATCTGTAATGAGGCTGAAGATGTAGAGATGTTCTGTTGTTCTGTAGATTCTTAGGTGTTAAAACAAATTCATGTAATAAAATGTATTGTTCTATGTAAATTATATTTAATGGTTTACAATGACATTAAAAAAATGTAAAGGACACTAATTCAGTTTTATTGTTGCTTCATGCCTTTTTTGTTCCTAACGTGCTAATGATGGCATCTAACGTGGACTGCATTAGCATGTCTGGCAAGTAAAAACACATCTCCCTGTTGTGTGTGTGTGTGTGTGTGTGTGTGTGTTGTGGGGGTAGGGGGTGAGTGCGTGTACAGAAACATGCCCTGCGGCGGGGTAACTACACGCTTGTCAGAACAGCATCTCTTCAGACGCGTCTCACCTCAGACACTTTAGTGTGACATGAAGTCGCCCCTCCCCCACAGCCCAGCGCTCAGCGCGACACGTCCACGAGCCCATGGGTCAAAGTTCAACACCTGAGGTGCAGGAGAACACAGCTGCACACCCATATACGCTTACACACACACACACCCTTTCATCACGCCTCCAAGCAGCGTGTTAGGATACTAATATGAAAGATGATCTATGAATATAAAGCGATGTGATAGACACACTCCACCCCTGCACATGGAGCCGGTCCAGCCTTCGCTTTCCGAATCCGCCACATTCCTCAGTGATCTTTTCCCACAAGACACAGCAGAGCAGAGGCTGTGAGTAAGCCGCTGTGACCTGGCTGATGATTCAGACAGCAACACAGCGAGGAGAGAGCTTTACAGCAGAGAGACAACGCTGAGCTGCAGCGCCCCCTCCACACCAAATATAGCGTGGGCTGTGTATTTATAGCGCGCAGAGGAGGAGACTTAGCTGCCTGCCGACATGAGGATGACTCACTCTTCTAACCTGGAGAGATGAGAGATGAGAGAGAGATGAGAGAGAGCGCGCACACATCTGTCTGCCACACACTCCTCCGCGGTTTTTTATCTCATCCCTCGTTCTGGCAAACGCAGTCGCCGAGGCGTCAGCACACAGACACTCAGTGACATTCCCACCCACTGGAACAGCTCACACATCCCAGAATAGCCGCTTTATGGAGCTGGCTGTGAATGTGTAACGAATCACATGATTCTTACACTCATGAACATTTTACTGGACAGCTTTGTGAAATAATAATCACTTAAATAAACACTTTTTGTAATACAGGTATGTGTAGCTTGTTTGCTGTCCATCATATTTCACTGCAATGAAGATTGTGGTGGCAAGGAAGTTTGGCAGCATGGCAGGCTTTATATCACTGTGAAAGAACTCATGGAAAGCAATGGGCAGTAATACTGTACACCTTGAATATTGCTGTTGGTCAGAATTTTTTTTCCCCTTTAACTGTAGCTGTATTTTTTATTTTTTTTCATTTAATCTGCTAGCTAAATAGTGACATGCTTGTGCATGTGTTCTACTACTTCTGCAGAATTTATCCATTTAGTCAGCAGTAAGCGCTTTATCCTCATCATGGTGCATCCAAAGCCTATCCCCAGGAACACTGGGTATGTGGTAATACACCTTTGATGAGATGCCAATCCATTGCAGGGCACAATGCACACATACATTCAGGCATATATTCACACCTAGGGGAAATTTAGTGTAACCAGTCTGGCATGTTTTTACAAGGTAGGAGGAAACCGGAGGACCTGGAGGAAACTCATATGGACACAGGCAGAACATGTAAAACTCCACACAGACAGCAACCTTGAGCTCAGGTTCAAACTGGGATCCCCGGATCTGTAAGGCGGCAACACTACCCAAGACACCACCATGCCATCCTTACAGAGTTCACTCCAGTACACATTAACTGCTCACTTTTTACAGGTTGACCTTTTCATTCACACCCACTTAATGTCCAACGACAGCTCTGCAGTGCTAAGTCAGCCGTCATGTTATGTGAGTTCCACGCTGGAAAAAGTAACTTATAAATACACAGAGGTGTGTCATAATTTCAGAATAGTTGTCTGAATCCACATGAGTAATGATTTTTTTCCCCTATCAATTTCAGGGGTTGTGGCAGATCACAATAACATTCTGTGTCATATTATAGGGGTTGTGGAGGAGTTGTGGGCAATTGTGGAAAATGGCACCCTGTTGATCCACCCCTGGAGGGCAGGCCTTGAACCCTGTACTGGAGTGGTCACAACACTTCCACTTCCACTAGACACATGCTGAAACGCCCTCCAATAGTGAGATGCCTCATTTTCAAAATAACAGCTTTACATTGACCCCATTTGCCACAGTTTATGTAGGACACATGACTTGGTTCTGCTTCTCCTCTCACAGCTGCTCTGAAAACCAGCTCACTCCCTGTGGCTACTGTACTACACACTGTGTATTTGTACATGTATATATGTACAGTGTCTGTGTGTTGTGCCCACATGACTCAGTTTGTTGACAGTTCATTTAAGCAAAAACACTGCCAAGACAGACACACTTCACCATGCAGCACTAGAAATTTATTCCAATCAACTTTTTGTTGGAGTAGCTCAGTTATAGGCTGAGGTCAAAAATGAAGAGTGGCTACACACTCCTTCTGAAGCTTGTTCTGGTTTTGATTTTTCTGCACTCACTCCACGCAGGGAAAAATACAGCGTGTGTAATGAGCAGTCTGACATATGGACCTAGTTGCTCTTGATCAAGTGGTTGGAGAGCGAGCGTAATGAACAGTGAGTGAGTGGGTGGGTGAGTGGAGGGGTTGGCTGACCTGGTTTGAGTGGAAAGAATTTCTTCCCTATGAAAATGACTTTCCAGAAACTCTCCACGTCCCCCACCTCTCTCCCTCAGCCCAGTAAAGACAAACAGCATGACCTTATACGGACAGAGATTGTGGGGAAGACCAGGAGTAATGCTCATGACATCTGAGAGCTTAGGAACTGTTCCAGGATCGGTTTTGCCATTGTCATTGGGATCAGGACAGACAGATTCCTGATCCTGGGAAAGTATTTTTGCTCTGAGAAGTATAAATGCATTTGTAAATGTAAACTTAGGCAGAGAAGAAAGAATTGGTGCATGCTGCACTTTAGATAGAGTACTATACAATTAACAGCTTATTAATGAGACATTCTTTAGGCCTGTTTGTTTAGATAGATAGATAGATAGATAGATAATATAATATTTACTGAACATTTCACACATAACATGAACTTAAATTATCCCACATAGTTCTTCATTTTGCCTTTCTTGAGGAACCCTTAAAGGTTCTACAGCAGTGTAATATCCCTTTAGAAGAAACTCTAGACCTGCAGTTACTTTACTGATTGCTAAATATTTATAATAATTTTATAATGATTCACTAGCTATGAACCTAGACTATTGACTACCTGTTATTTATTTTTACCCAGATTTACATTACTGTGTCTACCTCAAACATTTCAAACATATCTACTGTAGCTTAAAATGTATAATAGATTTCCACACAAGTACTGGCAGCTTATATTTCTTTTACAATTCTATATTAAACGTCATGCTGAACATGGGAACATGAATTTTTATGTATTTATTATGAAATTAACCATATCAGTAAGCAGCAGCGGCAGTAGGAATCAATTTCTCACTTTTTCACTGTGTAGAAAGGACACAGAAGTTGACTGAGAGCTCTTCCATGTAAATGTGTAAAAGTAAAACTTTACTGCCATCTACTGACCACATCACTTCCTCTTCATCCCACTTTACACACATTATACACTACATTACAGAGCACATTATAAGAAGGCGGCAGTGTTAAAATAGCATGTTCCTGTGTTTTGTAAATTGTCAGTGAAGCATTTTAAGTCATTATTGTGTATTTGTGTACAAGAGCACATCCATTTTGGACCAGTTACTGGTTTGTATGTTTTTGGACTGTCACGAGCGCCATCTAGCGGAATGAAAACCCGGAAGAATGCAGAGTGGGAATTTTCCATATCCAAACATTACAGGATGTGTTACTTAGATTAAATTATTCACCCAATCATGATATAATTATGAACAGATTCTAAACAACACAGTGGTATTGTTGTAAATAATCACTACAAAGTAAAAATAATGGTGTCAAAAGCCCATTTGTTTGTTTGTCGTCAACATTAAGTTCACGTATTGGACGCATTCCGATGTCATGGAAACAGATCATTCCATTGCGGAATCCAATAGGGGTGGGATCCATGTCACCTTCCAGCGCCCAGTGGAATGATCCGTTTCCATGGGATTAGAACGCGAATGGTTCTGTCACTTCCGCATTCGTCTTTACCGTCACCTTCTTGTTGGAGATCGGGGAAAGCAAGAGGAGATTGACTGATCCTTTTGTCTAGCACCTTCATATCATAACAGAATGGTTTCTCCTTTCCAACGGCGACACTTCAGCAGAAATGGGCCGAACATTCATGACGTCTCTCTTTGCAAGTGAGGAAACGCAGAGAAAAAGATCTGATCTACACTCCCGGACCTCTGGAGCTCCTTGGAATATGAATGTCATGTTTTGACAGCAATTACATCATCAACTATTTCTACCGGTTTCAGCTCCTGCTTTGTGTACTTTGTGTACTACGCTTTACTTTTACATTTACAGATATTACTGCACCTGATTTCTGGATATATAGCCTATATAAACCCATCTATCTATCTATCTATCTGTCTATCTATCTATCTATCTATCTGTCTATCTGTCTATCTATCTCCGTCAGATAGTGGGCTATCAGTAGGCTACAAACCTACAATTAAATATTATACATGTATATTAAAAGAATTTTATATATAAAACTGTCACCCTGTCTCAGCATGGTCTAAAGTGGTTTAGGCTTGGCTAAATAAACTGATTTGTCTACAATAATATGCTCATTACTTGTTTGATTATAAGAACACAAATAGAGTCTTAGCTTTGAATCAAAGCTTCAGATTTTATGATTTTGTTGTTTTGTTATGATTTTGTTGTTTTTGTGCTCCTGAGAGGCATTTAACGCCCAGGGAGTCAAAGTAAAATTAGGGGCCAGTGGGTCATACAGGTTTTTTTTTTCTTTTTCTTTTTTTTTCTATTTTTTTATTTCAACTTAAGAAATCTATTAAAAATACAAATAGGCCTAGGTCTGTAAGAGAAACAATATAATTTTCAGATCAGTGATTAGAATGTTTTACTCCCCTTCGGGAGACCGAACTAATTTCACTAATTTCCTCATTAAAATCATGAACTTGTGCACTAGATCGCTTACTTACATGTTTCTTCAAACAGATAATACCAGAAACAATCAGAACTCTTCTAAAAATAATCAATTCTTCCCTTAAGCACTGGCTATGTACCTAAATCGTATAAACTAGCAGTTATCAAACCCCTGATTAAAAAAGCTGACCTCACTCCCTGTCAGCTGTCTAACTACAGACCAATAACAAAACTCCCCTTTATCTCCAAGATATTAAAAAAAAAGGTTGTAGCACAGCAGTTATGCTCACACCTACATAGGAATAACATTCATGAAATGTATCAGTCAGGATTTATGCCTCATCATAGCACAGAGACAGTGTCAGGGTTGTGTCTCCTTGTTTGTGTTGCTTGAGCTTAGTGCAGCTTTTGACATCATTGATCATACTATTCTCCTTGATAAACTAATGTTGTTGGAGTTAAGGGAATGACTCTCTGCTGGCTCAGGTCTTATTTGACTGATCGTTATCAGTTTGTAGATGTCAATGGTGACTACGCACACTAAGGTAAAATTTGATGTTCCACAAGGTTCTGTTTTAGGCCCACTGCATTTTTCATTATATATGCTACCTCTGGGTAAAATTATTCATAAACATGCTATTAGCTTCCACTGTTATGTTGATGACACACAGCTGTATGTTTCAGCAAAGCCAGGTGAGAGATACCAATTTAATAAATTTGAGGAATGTCTAAAGAACATTAGACACTGGATGCTTAGTAACTTCCTTCTACTTAATTCTGACAAGACAGGAGTACTTGTACTAGGACCACATGCAGTTAGAAGTAAGCTCTCTGACTACATTTTATCTCTGGATGGCCTTTCTGTTTCTTCATGTTCAGCAATAAAATACCTTGGTGTGATTATTGACTCCAGTCTTTCATTTAGGCTCATGTAGATAATATCACTAGGATAGCCTTTTTTTTCATCTCAGAAATATTGCTAAGGTAAGAAAAATAATGTCACCTCACGATGCAGAAAAATTAGTTCATGCTTCTGTTACCATTAGTTTGGATTATTGTAATGCCTTACTGTCTGGATATTCCAGTAGATGCTTAAACAAGCTCCAGTTAGTCCAGAATGCAGCAGCAAGATTCCTTACTAGAGCCAGAAGATATGACCACATCATCTTATCCACACTGCACTGGCACCCAATCAAATTTTGCATCAGTTATAAAACACTACTATTGACCTATAAAGCACTGAATGGTCTCGCCCCACAGTACCTGAGCGAACTTCTGGTCTTTTATGATCTGCCACGCCTACTTTGATCAAAAGTTGCAGGCTATTTGTTGGTAGCTCGAATAGTGAAGCCTACAGCAGGGGGCGGAGCTTTCTTTTACAAAGCCCCACAGTTATGGAACAGAATTTCTTTTAGTGTTCAGGGCTCAGATACAGTCTCAGTGTTTAAGTCTATGCTGAAAACATATTTGTTTAGTCAAGCCTTTTGTGAATAGTTTTTTCTTAGGTAAAGGAGCAGATCTAGAGGGTTCACGGGCATAGAGTGTTGTGGTGAACTGGGATGTTTGGTGCTGTCGCCCCTAACGCATTCACTCAGGTTTGTTGACGGTGGAGTGGCTGGCCACTTTATATCCCAGGGCACCCTCATGTCTGTGTTACTTTCTGGCTCTCCCTTTTAGTTATGCTGTCATACCTAGTATTGCTGGAGTCCCGGCTTGCACTGTGCACACAATGTACATTGTTCTTAACCAATACATAACAATAAGCATACCTTATAATCTATGGCCCACATAGACAACCTAAAGATACATGAGATTACTGTGGATGGTAACACTTAGAAACCACGAAGATGGCTTTGGACTGCAATTAATACAAGCAGTTTTGCTATGACGGCTTAGGACTACAGTTGCTATGATAGCTTTAGGACTGCAATTTGCCACGAACAGTTTTGAACTTAAGTCTCCATCAGTGAACAGTTGACAACTTCAACAATATAGACTTCATGTGAAAACTATAATGAATTTCCTGGTTACACAATTGCACTTTTTGACCATATAGTACACAGTTATAGAAGGGAATTATTTATAATCACATTATCAGTTCTTGCCCATTTGAGTCTGGTTTCTCTCAAGGTTTCTTCCTCATGTCGTCTCAGGGAGTTTTTCCTTGCCACCGTCGCCTTTGGCTTGCTCATTAGGGATAAATTTATAAATATAAAATTTATATCCTGAATCGATATATTTCTGTAAAGCTGCTTTGTGACAGTGTCCAGTGTTAAAAGCACTGTACAAATAAAACTGAATTGAAACGTCAGGATTTCAGTCTCACTAAAGGGGACCAGTGTAACTAAGCAGTAAACACATCAGGATGTGTTGGAGAGAGCTTTTGCGAGATTTCACCAGTAAGGGGCGGCATAGCAATAGACTTCATTTTTATCCTGTAATTTTTCACTCATGTTTGTATTTCTTAATTCTTTTTAACCACAATAGATTCGGTTCTTGCAGAAACAGATGCCACTTACTAACACACTAATGTTTTGCGTCATGAAAATAATAATTAAAAAAAAACTCTGACTTGTTTTTATTATTTTGACAATATAATGCTATAATACACTCATCCAAAACACAACATTAATATTGTCGGCTATGGTATATATGTGCTTAATGAACTAACTAACAAAACATGAATGATCCACTGCATGTTATCTGTCTCTGTAGCCTGGCGTTTTCCAGTGAAGCTGTCCATCACTGGGTCAGTGACTGAGCCCTCATTAGGAAATTAGAGACGTAGTTGAGTGAAATTATTCGAGAGCTAAATGGCAAACCGTTATTTGCTGAATGAAAAAGAGGGAAAGGGTGTTGGGAAGTGCAGTCACCTCACGAAATGACCAAAAAGCCCCCCGCTCCATAGTCAGGAAGTGGGTCGTGACCATTAACCTCCTGTAAGACTCCCGCAGACAGAGTCGTGACTTCACCTATAGGCTATATGTAGACTGTCTGTCTTAATCACTGCTGGACTCTTTAGACCAGTTTTATTTTCTGGCGATCTACAAAATAAAAATAAATAAATAAATAAAATAAACACCTAACCATAGACATGTTTAACATATAACTGGTGCAAAATACCAAGTTATACTCATCATAATGGCTATTGTATGGTTCTAATATCCTTTACACATTTGGCTGTAAGAATGAATTTGATACTGAATTCTTCAGTAATATACTGTAGACATCTGTTTTAAACTGTAAATCATTCAGCATTGTAATAGTTATTTGACGCGTTCATTTGTGAAGATTTGCACGACCTGAGGTTAGGTTGTGGTTTAGCACTCGCAGCATTGTACGAGCGCGTCCTAAGGCTTCATTTGCGTGGAATAAGAAATCTTGCTCATTCGTTAGAATCCCTGTGCGTGTCAGAGCCCGTTAAAGACGGTAGGTGTTCATTCATCAATGTGCATTGCACTTGGGTATTAGGTGTCTTAATGGTTCATTAAAAAGATCCCTTTGCAGGACTGACATGAAGAAGGTCAGTATCAGGATGGAGGAGTGTCAGATGCAGTTTTAAAGGCGTTTCAACATTTTCGACCATTTGCATGAAACAGCTCTGCCTGAATGTTCACATCACTGCTCTGTGGGTTTGATATTATGCCTTCCTGGAAGGTAAATGTGTGCTGTAAAGCAAATCATGATTTTGAAATATGGAGAATTCGCACGCAGCAAATCTTTTTTTTTTTTTTTTTTTTTAACTTTAATGAATTAGATGAACACTGTATGTGTTATATTAACACTGCAGATTTATTGTGCAGCTCTCACACGTCTGGTGACTCATTAGTCAAGATAAACATATTTGTCTATATTGTGGTATCATGGAGGTCTATTTGATATAGGCTATGTAATCTAATTTATGCATGTTTATAATTATGTAATTGTCATGTACATGTTTCTGTTGGTGTACATTACTGTAGTGACTCTGTGGTGACTGCTGGTGGGTGTACCTGCATGTTCAGCCCATTCAGTGATGTTAAATGCTGGTCTGTCGGTGTGTCTCTCATCCTCAGTGTGATGAGCTCGGGGTCTCGGCAGCTCTGATACGGTCTTATCGCCGCCTGCAAGCTGCAGCTCCGGGATTCACACCACATCAGTGAATCTCCCCTGGGCATCCTTCCCAAATTACTCAGATCCGCAGCAATGAACTAACAAAAGACAAGAGATCAAAGGCTCTCCGATAACTGAGCTGATTTCACCACTTATTTAAGCCTGTTTTATGCTTATTTTATTCATGAAGATATGTTCATAATGCTGGGTTATAGCAGCGCGGTTTGCTGAAAACATCTTTTCTAACATACATGAACCTGAGTTATCATTAGCATGATGATAATGATGACTGGTTATATTGTTATTGTTTCTGTTAATGTGTGTAGTTGTAGTATTAATCTAATGGTAATAAATAGTGTATTATGGTAATGAATGATAAAGTGAGAAATTTCATTTAGTATCATCTTAAATCAAACTAAATTCATCAGTCAAATTGATCAGTCAGACTGTTTCATCGTTAAGGTCAAGATCATCATCATTACAGGGAACGAAAGCACATATGGACAGGCAACTCATTACAGTTTGTTCCTTTCTAGAAAGAAAATCAGAATTAGGCCAAAGCCAAACGGGAATGGAAAAGGAGATCAGAAACCTGGTTAAATTTGAATATCTGATTATCTTCTACAAATGCTGAATTTACTATTTTGTGGCTGTAAGTTGCATTGCGCTTTATATAATTAAACCTACTGGACTATACAGAGGCTACTTTAGGTAATATTGTTTTAATTGACCAAAACAGGTGTAATTCTGATTTTAAAAAGAATGACCACAAATAAATCGTTGAGGTGAATTACTAACGAGCTCTGATCTATAATAACACTTGCAGTGTCTACAGCTATAGTTTTTTAAACTCCAATCCGTCTTTGTATTACATTTTATTACAGCATAATACATGTGTAAAAACACAAACACACTCAATGCCACCTTTTCGAGTCTGCATCGCGCCCTGGCGTTTTGACTTCCTCAAATGCGTTCTCTTGTTTTATAATTTTTAGTCCCTTGGGGGAGTTTTACACACCTGCCTATTATACATGTTAAAAATCATTTTCTTCTCGTAGTTACCTATTTTCTATGCATATCCATTCACAATATAAAGTCTATATATCCACCTGCCCCATCGGGTTTACCTTCAGTGATAATAATAATAATAATAATAAAACAAACAAACAGAATAATAAGGAATGGTTTGATAAGTAATGGCTTTAGGGCCCTTATCTGGCACAGCCACATTTGCCCCTGTGTTGTTGTGCTGTGTGTGAGGGGCGATTATAGAGAGCTTCACTCCCACTTCCACACAGTGCATGGAAAAAAAACCTCAGCCATGGACGAGCCAGCACAAAATGGCTCCTCACACACACTCACACTGACCACAGCCCGAGCACGGTAAGACCAATATATCCAGCTACATATTCATAACCACATTTCAGAGCTCTTTATCTCAAACAAAGGCTAATAATTACTGCTAATGACGCGGTAGCGACATTTCCTAGATTTACTGAATTATAGTTCGATTTTGTTATTTTTCCTCCTTAAATTGCGCTGGAGAACCCGTACAGGCCCAGTCCTTTATCGGATGTGGAGTTAGCAGTTAATTATCAAAATGCATTTAGGTTGGAAAATATGAAGAATAAAAAAACAGGTGATTCGATGCCATCTTCGATCCTGGGATGGGTTTAAATATCTCCTTTTTTGATCGAACAAAACTGAGCTTCATGAGCCGGCTAAACAAAGCAGTCACGCCAAAAATTAATATTAAACAACATCCTGACCAGCACTGCGCTTCATATCGACCTTCTCCTGACTTTCTGAAACTAATTTAGATTTACTGTAGAATTTCTAAAGCTTTGTTGGTCGCCTTAATACCCATATGCATTTCTTTCTTTCTTTATTAATTTATTAAATGTGTTTGGGATAGCACAATAGAACATGGCAGGAAGATGCTGTAAAAACAGCAAGCATTCGATCAAAAAAATATATTTTCCTAAGAAGATTCATTTTGAGAAAATTTTAATTTGAACAATTAATTTTTTTTGTTAGAGTCAGTTTGAGCAGTGCGGTTTGGACAGGTGATACAGATGTTTTTGACATAAATTCATTAATTACCATCAAGTTATTACGTAGAGTCCAATTCTAAGTGCCAATTTATTGTTAAAAATTCTGGGCTTCAAGAAATCAATTAATTTTAAATCTGTATGTGTATCCTATAAGCCTTTTTATTTCATCAGGCAATTTTCAATTTAGAATAAAAATCAAAGCAGCCTGTCAATCCATCACACAGGAAGGAATTAATTTTGCATATTAGACAATTCAAATGCTTTATCTAATGTATTTTCTGTGGCCAATTTTTGTTGAAAAGAAATTATTTTCAGAATTATACATGCGAAATTGTAAATGCCTGCACTGTATCTAGCTGAAGTGGTTGTGAAATGAACTGGACAGCTTCGCGCATTTAAACAGACAATTTGTGCAACATATAGGAAACAATGCGATGGTCCTGCCTTAATAACATTATCAAATACTTATGCGTGTTATGAATTCTGAGCATTATTAACAAGCACTGCTTTTATTACACTCTGAGTATCCACAATAAACAAAGCTCATGTATGGTAAAAGCACTACATTATGGTACAGTATGATTATAAATGCATTGTGGCTTATACAGCGGGGAGGGTTAAAATTATATTCTGTTGTACCCAAGAAACACTGTTTTGGAGAGATAAGCTCCCTGTCGACTGAGACACTGGTATGGCTCCCTTATCTACAGACACCATGACCAGAATATTGATATGATGGAACAAGGTCAGGCAAAGGAAAAGAAGACACTTGCTCCTTATATGAGTCTAAGCCACAGGACAATATTTCTGTAACAGATTCAGCTTTAGATGTGCACGGGCCGGCAATGCTTTTAATTTGTTCTTGTTAAAATAACAAATCAAATCCATTTCAAACAAGGTACATTGTTGAGAATAATCTGTACATAACCTATATGAAAAATACAGACTATGTATTTATGCATTTTGTCTAAAATGATTGGTGCATTTACTTTGTAGGCTAGCGATGCACTCACGCTGGTGGACTACACTGTACGCAAGTGGCCTACATTTACCCCTGCCTATATTTAGAGTAAATCCCTGAGCCACATTAGTATACAGTGTGTGATGATGTGCATGGGCTGTGCTATGTAACACACTCTCATCCTCAGGCTGTCAGATACTGTACTGCTCAACTGTCAGTGTTTGCAGTCAGGCGCGCACAGAAGGACTGCGGAGACTGAGTCTGAGCAATGCATACGCTGTGATGCGTCCTTTTTTAATGTAGCATTTTTTACAATGTAAACATATTCTCCAGTGATCGAAAATACTGTCTCTTTTTTAAGGTGACTGTAAGGGAACCGACGGCGACGCGCGGAGACTGGATTATCCATTAGCACCCCACACGAGTGGCACAGTGCTGCTTTGATTCTGTTGCACCGCAGCCAGACAGGATGATGGAGAAACTGAAACGTGAGCGCGCCAGCCCGGGCGCTGAGGACGAGCAGAAGGAGGAGTGCGGCTCACCGGGACGCGACACTGCTGGGGAGGAGGGCGAGGCGCACAGGAAACAGGAAGGCACGACCACCACCACGACGAGCACGACGTCCGAGTCTGCTGAGAGCGCGCGGAGAGGAGCCCACCTCCTCCTCCTTAACGGCGTTGCCAAGGAAACGGCGCACGGCGGCAGCGAGCCAAAACAGGAAGTGGCAGTGATCGAGCTGGCCACGAGAGGCGATATAAAAGGCGCTGAGCTAGAGGCGGACGGCAGACACACGGTGCAGACCACCGAGTTGCGCAGACCACCAGTTCCTCTGCCGCTGCCCCCGAGGGAGCCACCAAACGAAGCCAAGCGAATGGTGCAGCTGAGCCCGGCCGCCTTCCCTGCTCTGCCCGCCCGCGCCATGCTCTACAGCAACATGGCGCAACCGCTCGCCACTCTCAACAGGTCAGCACCGGGGTTTACTGCCTTTACACAGGGATGCTCCGCTCAGACCTCTGCTTTACACACTAGCTATGTTAGCCTAGAATAATGTTATTATTCTGAGATTTCAAGTATTTTTCTGATGTCATTATTTAATTATTTTATAAATAAAATAGGGTAGTAAACTATACCTTTCCTTGTCTCTGGGGTGGTATCCTCCAGACTACACCTTCTGTACCTTTAAAATGTATCTTTTACCTAAAAAGGTGCATGTAGGGATATAGTGCATCTTTAAAGCTTTACTTTACTAATTACTACTAAACTAATTCCATTTTGAAAGGTTATATCCAGGTGACTAGGTGAAAGATACATAATAAAGGTACAGAGGATAAGGGTACCAGCCTAGTGACAGGGACAGTTTAGAAGCAGTTGTCACCATTTCTGGGAGAGTGTGTGCTTAGCCTGTACTCTTTTCTTCGGGTGCCAGTGTGGGGGATCCCTTAAGGATCGACTTCAGAAATGGATCCAAGTAGAACCCTTTTTTTTAGGAGGCCAAGAACACATCATTATCCAATGAACCCTTAAAGATTTTTTTTTCTAAGAAAAATGCAAAATGCAGTGTAAAATGTGGTAGCCCAATATTAACTCACTAGGCATATTAATGTATTTTTATGACCAGTCCATTTTATTCGGGATTGGGGTAACGAATCAAACACATTCACTATTTTAACACTATTGTGTGCCTTACAGTAACAGTGTCTAAGCTTACTTCATAGCCTACCATGCACTAACCTGCTCAACTTTGAATGACATTGCATAGCAATTTCATTTCTGAAAAAAAGAAAAAAAAAAGGTTTAAATGGAGGAAATTAATAGCGTAAGGTATTCACGTGCTATTTTGCGTAGTAGCCTACTCCAAATACAATAGCGCAGAATAAAAAACGCATTATAAAAATGGCTATATTTTGACATTATTGTCATCTAACATTATTTTAACTGACACTTTCTATTGTTGAAGGTATATTATGTAGCATACATTCGCTCGTAAGCATTATTACACTAATAATTTTGCGTCAGCTGTGCTAATGTGGTTGACCTCATTTCCGGTGCAGTGGCTTCGCTGGGGACGCGGAGCAGTACGGCATGTACCCCAGTAACCGCCTGAAACGCAGAGCTGCGCCCTACGAGATCGAGATCAACGATGGTAGGACTATTTTAGATCTTTCTAAGTATGGTAAACCACACTTTGGCTGTGACTCTCTGCTTTCTCTTGATTTTAATCCCTTCATTTTCCATCCTTCTTTCTCCTGACATCAGACGAAATATGAAACGCCTCAGCACCGCTCATGTGCAATTCCTATTTATACATAGTCCATTTTAAGCATTTGAAAAACGAAATAAACTAAAAGGTTACAAAATAAAATTAATTACATGCAAATTTCTATCGAAAATATAAAATCATTTACCCAGATAGTGAATTGTAAGAGATTTAGAACCTCTCCACTTACTGGAGAATGAGTTAATAATACTAATAATGTAATAATAATAATAATAATAATAATAATAATAATAATAATAATATATTCTTTATTGGTTTTTTTATATAGCCTAATGCAATGTTACTATTATAAGTTTTATCATTATATAAACAATGCACGACTGATACACAAAATGATGAATATGGGCTTTACGTCACTTAATATTTTTGTAACGATTTCAATAATTTCTCCTCATCCTGCCCCGTCATTTTATTTTACATTCCTAATCATTTGTATCATCCTATAATTAAAGGTAAAGCTGGTGTAGCTACTGGCTAATCCCAGGCAGAATTTTCCTCATAAACTCTGACGCTATTTCCTCATAAAAATGATACGTGAAAAAAAAAGGTTACACGGTGTACATTATGTTATCTTTAAATAATATTGTTTACTGCATTAGTTAACGTACTTCAGCATTAATAAACTACAAGTTAGCAAAGTAAATTAACACATGTATTAATGGACGGTTGTTTACACCTGCATTGACTGTTTATTGAATCCACGTCTCAAAATAAGTCCACATAAATGCCATTTATATTGTTCTAAATGTTGATGAATTACTGAGCTCTGGGCTCCAGGCGTCAACACCGAAAATTTCTTTTCAAACTCATTTTTGAATGTTGCCATTAAAAAAAAAAAAAAAAAAAAAAAAGCATGTTCATTAAGGTGTTGTTCATGGTGGTCAGGATTGCGAGATTAATTTTATCACTGATGGTGGTAACTTTGTTAATGTTACTGATGGTGTATTAATGCTGAAGTTCAGGGTTTATTCATATTAACTACTGTGTTAAGTAATGTTAGTTAAGGGATCCTTAATGTAAAATGTTACTGCAAAAAAGCAGCTCAGAGTACATTTTAAGCAGTGCCCATATATTAAAGGTGGCTCTGATCTCTACACATACACTCTGTTAATTATATTCTTGAAATAAATCAGTGCATTTCATTCATTCCATCATTCATCAACCAGCAGTGACGTATGCAGGAGTCAACGAATTGGGGAATGCCGAATTAGCACAGTGTGTATATATGTCCTCAAAGATTTAATTCAACACTGTATAAGAGTTAATTCAGCCCTAGAGATTTTGCTGGTGCTGATGATAGGAGCTTCAGAGCTGTCAGCCATAAAAATGCAAATCTGAGACAAAGTGCTTGACTTGTGAGCTGAGAGAAGGATGCAGGAGCAGAAATGTACAGAGACTCCAAAAACTTTTGCATGGAAATAAAACAACACAACACTCACTCGAGTGTAAAATGTGCTGCTGAATGCTTACCTGCCTAATATACTGTTTTCTAATAAAATGGTCTATTATTCTGCTTGATTAATAATATGTATCCAAGCTGAGTAGCTTACCATGTGCTCAGTCATCAGTTTATTAACTGCAATGTGAGACAGAGCTGGTTCTGTTCCAAAAGAGCTGTCTAGGATGAGAAATGAGCTTGAATAATTGAATGTAAAATGCCATAGATAATAGAAAGGTTAATTAATTCTTTGCTAAATAGGTTGAGATAAAGAGCTTATCTATCAGTGAGCTGAGGAAAGAAGGAACTCGGCACCAGAGGTGGATTCACAAGCTAAGTCCTGTTAAAGCCGGTCAGCCATTCAGAGATACTGTTAAGAGATTCTGGTTTGCTATAAATGGTATAAAGTAACATTCACAAAACCTTAAGGATCTGGCTTGAGCTGGAGTCACCTGTACTAAAAAGAGATTTTAGAGGCAATATCAGGATGATCAGATATCTCTAGTGTTCCTTGTATACCATGCTCACTCTATCCCTCAATTTTCAGGTTCTCAGCCAAAGATCGTGCGGCGCATCTTCACAAACAGCCGTGAGCGCTGGAGGCAGCAGAATGTGAATGGCGCCTTCGCTGAGCTGCGCAAGCTCATCCCCACTCATCCTCCTGACAAGAAGCTGAGCAAGAATGAGATCCTGCGTCTGGCTATGAAGTACATTAACTTCCTGGCCAAACTGTTAAACGACCAGGACGACGTGATGGGTGGGGAGGCTGCGGCTCGGGTGCGGGACGGACGGGACGGGGGTCTTGTTAGGGAAGACCTCCTGCAGGACATGCTGAGTCCAAACTCCAGTTGTGGGAGCCTGCTGGACGGAGAAGGAAGCCCGGACAGCTTCACCGAGGAGCAGGACTCATCGGTGGAGTCCAGAGCGTCTGGGCGAGGACTGCACCACTCGGCCATGACTGTGGACACCAGTAATCAGCGATGACTGAGTGCTAACAGAGAAAGAGACTTGAGCAAACCAGTGCAGTGGATACAGAGCTTCATAGAAGCTGATGGACCTGTGATGATGTTCACGTTATGTGCAGTCATGACTGTCTTTTCCCTCTTTTCTTTATGTCTTGTGCTCCTCTCCATTTTGGACGCTGCCCCCTATGGGTAAACGCTGGTACGGGGGAATCGTAATGGTAGATTTTGGTCCATGAGATAAGAGAGCATGGATTTGAAACGCAGGCCAAATTTTCAGAACGGTACCCTTTCTAGAATTCAGCTCCATCATTTGGTCAGGTACACTTGATATCACTATTGAGTGATTTTTAAAATGCTGTGTGTGGAAAATCCCATTGAATATCCCAGGGATTTTTTTTCTTAGTCATCCATCAGTGTGGGAAATGTTACAGTACTATACTACAATAGACAGTACTATTACTGGTGGTGGAGGTTGACAAGACACTTTTTTTGTACAGAACATGGTTATATTATATTCATGTTAATAACTGTACCCACAATAGCAGCTAAATTAATGCAGAGCAAAAGCTGCCATTTTGTAAATGGCATATAAGTATGACCTTATTTGATAAAACCTACATGTTCATT
Organism: Pangasianodon hypophthalmus; assembly: GCF_027358585.1. Classification (NCBI taxonomy): domain Eukaryota; kingdom Metazoa; phylum Chordata; class Actinopteri; order Siluriformes; family Pangasiidae; genus Pangasianodon; species Pangasianodon hypophthalmus. The sequence continues at coordinate 14,751,224 of NC_069720.1, forward strand.
CACACACACACACACACACACACACACAAGTAAGAAGGTTGTGATGGTCAGAGGTACAAGTGTGATGCTCCAAGTGTACATAAATAAACAAAATAATGTTGTACATCTATGTGTATCTAAAGCCGAACCCCACACATCCGTACTGTTCATCTTCATTGTGATTATGGTACAATGAATATCGCCTCCTTTTCTTTTCTTCTGTCCTTCATATCCCTACCTAAATCATTCTTAAAGAATCCAGTAAGTGTGTTATCACTGTATTTAAATTTTATCCAATTGATCTGCTTTTTCAGCAGACTATTGAGTAACCAGTCTTGGTACCTTTAATTCTTTTTTTGTGTATTAAAAAACAACAAAGCTGTTATTTTAATGTGATATTTAGTAGACAGACCTTTGTTGTAAGGTGAAGATGAAATCTATCTATAAACATGCAATGTTATATCTTACAGAATTTTATAGAACATGAAATAAAAATGAACAAACAGGTGTGAAGTGTAATACTAATTTTTGTCACTCACACACATACAGACACACACACACACACACACACAGAGCTCATATGAGGCACTTCACCATCTAATTAAGAATACAAAGCACTGATAAAATAAAATAGTTGTTTTTAATTAAGTGCCACTTACACCATGAATCTGTTCATGAGCTAGAGGCCATTTCATTTCTCCATTATGTCACCTCAGGTTAATCAGCCAGTATGCTGAACGTGTGTGTGTTGACTCCTGTATTTAAAAAAAGAAAGAAAAAAAAAGGGAAAAAAAGGAAAAACATTAAAGCAGATTTTATTACCTCAGAAAATTACACATTTTCAGGTCCACATCTAATTCTATACATGTGTATTTGGCACATACAGTCAGCTCCACAATTATTGACACCATTGTTACCATTGTTAAAGTTGGGTAGAAAATGTTATATATATAAAATATAAAAACAATTGGAAATATGTAAATATATTTAAATTAAATGGATTAATTTCAATTAGACTTTTCCCTGTATGAGTAAGCTAATCAACCAAAGGCAGTTTTCCATAACCATCTTTACCAGTGGTGCCAATAATTCTTGCACTGTCTGTATTATTACTCACCTGCCTCTTGAATCCAGATGTGAACATAAAGCAGAGCAGTTCTTGGCTATGGGCTTTCCTCAAGTCCTGGGATTTGAACTTATCACCTTCCTGTCACTAGTATGAAACCAGAACTGCTGATTGTTATTATTCACCTTGTTGAGATTCACTGAAAGATTCATTTATTTAGTTATTTATTTTATCGCACTGAATTACTGAAATAAAATATTTGGATTCCATAGCTGTATTATGCAGATTATAATATTTATAGTTATTGGGACTTTTATTTTATGAGACCTTTCATATTTTTAGTAAATTTCATAGATTTAAATTATTTAATTATTAAAGAAATCTAAAATCATCAATGTGATGTAAAATTGTTTTACTCTAAAGAACTGAGATTTTATCTGTAATCTTAAGATTTAATCTGTAATCTTATTATTACTATTATTGTGAATGTGAGAGTTTCACAGTAAAAATGCACTGCATATACATATGAAAAATGTATTAAAGTATAAAACACATACAGCATATACATGTATATATGAACAGGTGATGGTTATACTTTAGTGATTCATCAAACTCACAGTAATATAACTGCATGCAGTAAAGCATAAGAACTATACATGCTTCTGCACGATAAATCTAGACTAAAACAGACTAAAGACGCCATCAGCGTCTGAGTGGCAGAGAGACTGTGGGTGTTGAAGTGGGAGTGTAGAGATGGAGGTGAGAGTGGGTCATTATTATTTGAGGCGGTGGTCTGGCTTTATGGATTTAAATTGCTGATAAGCATCAAAGCCAATAAAAAAGTCATTGGTGGGCCAGCTGGTCTCGAGAGACTGCAGAGAGGGAATGTGAAAAAGCGATCCAAGGACAGTTCCCAGCCACTAGGAGTGAACACACACACACACACACACACGACCTTGCTGCATTTCCTCAATCTCATAAGTCTCAAAGGCTTGTAAAAATATTTCAAATTTCAATTTTATAACTACAACTCCAAATATCGGTTTCATCTCTCAGAGGTTTAAATTATATTTACCCCTTTGATTTTTCCTTTACAGCAATATAATTTATGAAATCAGTAATTTATATTTTGCTTCTTTACGTTTGCACTGGAGCTATGAGACTAATGTAGCTAAAAAGTAAAGGAAGATTAAATATATATGAAGAAACCATACATATGATTTACTACTACTACTACTACTACTACTAATAATAATAATAATAATGATAATACTCCCAACAGGTGGGAGATTTGTACTGTATTGCCTAGGAGAGCTATTTCAGAGGAAAGACAGGACTTCTTAATTTTTTTTTTTAATTCCATGAACAAAATAATAACAGAGACTTAACTAAGTAATTCTGAGTGTGGATTTCTCTTAAAATTTGAAAATACTTAAATAAATAAAAACATCATTATTCCTTTGACTATCCAAGTTTTTATTATTATTATTTTAAATGGAAACAAGAAGCACACAATGGAATTATTCTAAAATTATCGTGTAGGTTTCTCTCTATCTACAGTCCAATTTCTGTCTTTCCAGATCTTTAATACCAATCACTGCCTGAATCAGGGGATCATTCATTATGGACAGTTCACTATCTTTCCATCTAGCAAGAAAGTTGCACTGTGTATATCACTCTGCTTGTCCATGTTTGCTACATAAAATTCCAATTCTAGCAATAGTTCATTGCTACGAGGAGTTCATTCACTGAAACCGTTACTGCACTTACTACAGGCTGTCGGTCAGTCTGTGTGTTGGCATGGCAACATGCAATGCTCTATCCAGCTGTGGCTTCTTTGGGAAATATTTTTGTTGACAGACAAAATATTTGCCCATATTGAGTATGAAAAATAAGTTACTTGATTATAATTTCTTGTTTATAGAACTGTATAAAAGCCATATCACACTCATAATCATGCTGTGCTATATTTCTTAATTGTACAAATGCTTTTACTGAGGCAAGAAATGTCCTCCAGTTTAAACCTTTGCACTAGTGACTGTAATGATGTTTGACTAAATCTAAGGCCTGTTAAACCCAAACTATTCAGCTGTGTGCTTGGATTAGGTAGAAGTGTCTGCAGAATGAATAAAACTTAATGTCATTCTCTAAAATGTGTAAAGTAAGTAATTAGCAGGGAGTGTCCACACCTGGGAGAGTGTAATTGCGTGTTTAGAGGTAGTACAGAGTCAGACCTCTTCAGTATTGCAGTGTGGACTCAGTGAGCTGCACTTTGGCCCATCAGTCATTCATGTAGAAAGAACCTGTTATTGACTGAGTGGTTTATTAACACACAGCATCGGATACAGAAGACACTCTGACGAGATGACAATCTACACACTATTTGTCATGCTTTCTCCACTGTGCTTAAACACATAAATGTCAGCATTTATTGTACTAATCTTTAACAATAGCCACACATATATTGATTGACATAAAGTTTCCTCACAGTAACAGAACTGTGGTTGTGCATGAATGATGTGCTGAATACGTAAAGAATAAAACATGGCAGGATGGTGTGATGCAGCTTGACACAAATCTAATGTTGGTGATTATACAACAGCACATCAACGTGTTTTATTCTTCTTATACCACAGCAATTTGCCAAGGCTAACAATTTTTATGTATTAAAAAACAGCATGCTGTATGTTTTATCTGTTTTTACAGTTATGCTATGGATGTTACTTCCTGTTATGACTTATGTTATAGCATTTATAAATAGTTGTTCCTTCAAAAGCTTCTCTTTTCCCCCTCCCCCTCCCTGCATTCCTTCTCCATTTTTTAAATCTTCTCTGACAATCATTACTGGTTATGAATACTAAAAACACCTGTCAAATGTGGCTGCTTTATATCTCACTGCAGATTATGCCCATCATCAAACACTTCCAGCACAATCTAATTCTATTAAGCCCCTCTATTCATCTTGTCTGTGCATCTCGCCACTCGAAGCGGCCGGCGTGATGGATTCAACATGAGCTCTCTTTGACCAGCTTGACAGCAGTGTTTCCCTTTTTAATTAACTGCAGCACACACTCCTCCTCTTTTTCCCACAAGAAACCCAATGTGAGACAGAGAGACACAAACACGGAAGCATGGAGAGACTGATGGATCTCAGAGGAGTCCGGTGACAACAAAAGACATCCTCATGGATGGATAGAAAAAACATCATTGCCTATTGCAGATAAGTAGATGGGGAGGGGGAGAGGATTCAATTAACAGACCCCTCCCTCAGTCCACTGGGGGCCGAGAACGCTCCAGTGAAACCTGGAGGCCACCGGTTCTCAGAGCGCTGCTTTGGAAAGATCCAGCACACAGCTCTCTCATGGCTATCTGCTCAGCCATCACCGCTGCATGTTCCCCTGGGGAGACGCTCACAGTGTGTGTGTGTGTGTGTGTGTGTGTGTGTGTGTTAACGAGGGGGCAGAACAGTTTGGTTGGTCATAAAGAGCTGCTAATTTGGCTGGTGCTGAGATGACCTTGGGGAGACAGACTCATCTCCTCAGGATTGTAGGATGCTCATGAGTCCCCTGAGTGCTGAGAGGGCGTATCCTGCTGTCCTTCAGCCCCGCCCCCATGCCCTGCACTTTGCTCTGTTAATCATGCCTCTCACACAGTGATGCTTTCTCCTCAGCCATTAAAAAAAATCTAATGCATCTAATTTTTCCTTTTTGACACTGTGTCTCAGCACAGGAATTGAATGTGCACATGACCACTAGTTTTTCTACAGAAACTATAATTTAGCAACACCTACACACAGTTCATGCTCAAATGCCTTATTTTGCCCAAACAACATGTTTACACAAGATTGGCTAATGTACAACTCTGAAGACATGCAAAATTGCTTTTCTAGTGTGATCCTCAGTGATGTATTACCAGGTGAAACAGACGCGCGCACACACACACACAACAGAGCCAAAGTCCTCATATAATCGCTTACATTCATGGGCCAGTGGAATGTGTTTACTTACTTATGAGCTTCCTGCTTTGGTGGAGAATGACTTCCTCCAGCGATGTGCACACCACTACTGACGTCTAGCAAAACAGTGAACACAGAGAATGTGGGATTATTAAAAATGAATCCTGGTCCAAATGACTATGTTTTTACAGAAAAAAGCACAGTTCAACAAGATATCAAATAAATACTAGTATGGATTTCTAGTATAGCTGTGTTGATGAAGTGGGTAAATGATTGACTTCACATGAGGGGTGTGTGCTTGTGCATTGCATAGGGAGCTTCATATGACTCTCCTGGTCAGTCTGAGGCACTGACAATAGAACGCTATCGCATGTAATTGGTGTATCATGTTATAGACCATAACTATTGATTTAACACTTCATTTCATTCTGTAGTATTATTTCAGAAAAGATCTAAAATGGGAAAAGCTGTCCAAGTGCTTTACTGCCTGTTGCTGATGCTGGGCATTGTAACAGCACAAGCAGGTGAGATTTCTTTTTAACATTATTCTATCATGCAAATGCAATGAATTATGATTTTTAATCTCAAATATTGTTAAAACACCATTATTTTCTTTGTGCTTCTGTTTCTAATCAATTATTATTATCATCAGCACTTTTCCTAATTTTCCTATAGCAGCAAATCCTGTAATGTATTATTCCTCCTTACACCACAGCAATTTGCCTGTGATTACAAATTTGTATAATTAAAGAACTCATCATATTTCGTTGTACCTTTTAACCATTTATAGATAAGTTTAATGTTGTGGAATGTCTGTGAAGCAAGTTAGTCCACATTATCACTTATGTTATAGCAGCTATAAACTGGCATTCTCTCACCAGCCTCTCTTTTTCCTCTCTCGTGAAGTTAATAAGACAAAAATTGAGTTTGTTAGGGTTACTGAAAAAAACTACAAGCTCCTCTCTTCTGAAGACTTTCCTGTCTTGGAAAGTTACAGCTTTTACTGTGGAACAAAACACTGAAACTGGAAACTCCTTCCAAAAATGCTAAACAAATGCCTCCTTACAGAAATCTTCAGCATATTAATGATTATACATGTTTTATAATCCTTTTGTGTGGAGAGTCAACCATACAATCAGTTATTATTGTATACAGATGATCAATATCATGTATTGTTTTTCATGTCTGTGCTGTGGTCCGTGTGTGTTAGGGGGTGTTGAGCGAGCTCTACCAAACTGGCTCACTGGCATCATCGCTGTTGCTGTGTTTCTCTTCCTGGTCTTTATTGCCTTCCTTGTCAACAAAGCCTGGTGTGAGGACTCAAGGTAGTCACCTAAGCATTACATCAACCTGCACCTAGATCTCAGCTAGTTAGAAACTTTGAATGCTATTTTTTTTTTTAATAAACCTGACTTTATTGGCATGCACTGAAGCATGATGGTAGAGCCAGATTTTTAATGTTAAAGACGTTTCAATGCTCATCAGTTCTACAGGCAGTGTACAGGCTTGAGTACTAGCAATGTCTCTGAAAGAGTAATCAGTAACTCCCTGAGTCGACACTTTTTCTTACTTGTCTATTAATAACAGCCAGGCAGAAAACGTCAGCGTAACAGCCAACGAATATGCCATGACCAATGGGTCAAACACAAATCTTGATTCAGTCAGGTAAGATTTTAAATGCACGGCTTTTGAATGAACATAATAAAACACACCACAATCCACATAACTGAATGCTATATAACTTACCTTGTTCTGATTTTCAGGAGTGATGAGCACTACGATGCTTATGAGAATGTGATTTTTCACAAATCTGAAGAAAACGTGACAGCCATGTGAATCTGGGAAAATGGTTGACAGTCCATGCAGTGTGGCATCCATTTAAACCAGACGTAAACTCTAATCCACCGATGTTAAACATTTCATTAATGGTTCTCTTGCACTTTTATACACTTACACACATTTATGTATATACACATATGGGACAATTTCAAATAAATTTGTTACCAGTCATCACACTATATGCTAATGGGATCAGTAGGCTGAATAACCATAAGCAAAGGTTAAACACATGAACGCATTTATATGAATGTAAATTGATTTTATTCATTATTTCTCTGTAGAACTGGAATTGAATGCAAGCTGCTGAAATCCTGACTCATTTACAGATACTACACTGGCTAGTACAGCCATATAGATTCCTGAATTGCTCCTAGGAGAAATATGAAAAAACCTGACATTCCGCACCAAATCATAGGAACCCTTGCCTGCTTAATGTTCTCAAAACAGTGAACATAGCTACAAAAATTCAGTCATTCTTTAGCATTTTCTACAAAACTAATAATGTCAAATGTTCAAATGATGTAATGTGTTTTAGAGCAGAGATTCTCAACTACAGTCCTGCACGGTTCTAAGGTTTACCTGATACCAAAACACCTGATCTGACTTACAAGTGTGACTGACAAGTGTTTAATATGAGGTAGATCAAACATCTTTACAGTTAGTATTAGTTCCTGATATCACTTACATTATTGCAGCTTTAAACAGTTGCTCCCTCAACAGCATCTCTTTTTTTATCTTTCCTGAAGCAGTAAGATGAAAATGCAGCCTGTCATTTTACAGGGAAACTGCCAAGTGCAAACTCCTGTGCTGAAGACTCTACAGTAGAAGAAAATGTAAAGTTACAGATTTACCTCTGACTGTTACAAAGTGCTGACAGCGAAGACTCCAAAAACGCTAAATAAACATCTCCTTATAGAAAATAATTACACATCCATTTAAATCCATTTATGTGGAGCATCTGTCATAAGTCCCTAACTGTTACTATAGAAATGATAACATATAATAATGAGTGCATTCAAATAAACCTTGCAGCCAGAACTATTGTCTGAGTCATGTTAGAGAAAACGAATCAACACCTTCTGACCAATCAGAACTGAATATTCAACTCCCCTTTGGTATAAATGATGTAAGTGTAAATGAATAAAGAGATTAAGTGGGTAAATGTAGATATCAGGTTTATTAGATCATCTCTCATTATCTAACATAATGAATCTTGACATGGTTTCTTTGGGATTACATGATCATTTCACAAAGACTGACCAATAAACTAAACATTTCCAGTTGAATTAACATTCGGTATTTCTGTATTTGTAGGGGGAGGGAACGGGGGAAAAGAGACAGACATACATACAAACATATGTTTTAAAGGGAATTCATGGTGGACAGTATGGAGAAAACACATAGAAGTCAAGTTACGACACAGCGCTCTTCATTCCAATGGATGCACCTGATGAGAGGAACATGTCTGCACTGGGAAAACCCTCTACCAGTGGAACCACAGTGCTGTAAACTTTTCCCAGAAGGACCATTAAGCTGAAAGGTTAGGACCATTTAGAGAGGGAGTGTCAGAGTCAGAGCATTACAGAGATTAGCATTCTACTTCATTTAACACATGTGATTCAAGTCACCAGCTATTTATCACAGCCTCAAATGGCGTACTAGGCACTATTTTCTAACATTATACACTAATACACTTGCACAATATATGTACTAGAGTATACAGCCCCCGGGAGTTAAGCATTTTTAACATTAACATTAAAAAAAAGAAAAAAAAAGAAAAGAAAAAACCTACAACCACCCAATATTTATCTAGGGCGTAGAACTGTTCTCACCTGCTGCACTGGCTATTTAGCAGCATTTATTAACCGGTGGCGATCTGATGGCTCCAGCCCTTTTTAAACATAATGCAGTCCACAATGACTTCATATAGTTCAAAAAGTTTTCATTGTTCCATGCTTCATTTTTAGGCTTTATAAGTACACCATCAGGGTATTAATAGTACATTACAGCTTGCTGCGTTTCCTGGTGTGAAGACACTACACACAAAAAGTAAGTGAAGTATACCATTTGAGACATAGCTATAAATCTCTGCAGGGCTCTCTGAGTCAGACACTCCTGATTTTAAAACCTCTAGAGTGAGTTAAATGAGCTTAAATTGGGAAAGCCCAATTTAGTGTTTTCATGCTCCTGATTCAGCTCAGTATAAAGCTGAATCTGAAATATGTCAAGCACAGCCCTAATGCAGAAAGTGGTTTACCTCAGCATGGACATTTTGGCGAAAGCCTCCTCATGCATTTTCTACGACCCTGAGGTCATACAAGTGTCTTGCAAGAATTTGGCACACTTCCGTTTGAAGATCAGGAGTCCAGCTGACACAGGATTTCCTCATATTGTGGTACACACAGTGTAAAATGATACATTTCACATATCATCTTCATTTCAACATTGATAGGAATGCTAGTTCAAAAGTCCTACAAAATCAAATTGAATTAATGAAATAAATTACATATTTACACTGACTAGATTTGTGCAATTAAATGATGAAACACTCTTGACAGCTTTAGTATTAAAAAAAAAAAAAAAAAAAAATACAAAGTCCCCAAAAATTCTTTGTGAATCTGACAACTACAGTCAGACATGATTATTCAGTCAGAAACAGGAACGCAGCGCTCTAAATTACTCCATTTCACTACAATAGATCATGCTGCTTCTAGTGTTGGTGAGACAATAATAATGAAGAGCACATATACAACAGAAACAAAAATTAACAGAATACTCAGCATGATCTAATTAAGGCCAGCGAAAACATAACGTTTCAGCACTAATCCCTTATCACAGTTCATCCCTATAGTTTTCTATGACAGTGTGTGTGTGCGCGCGTGTGAACATTCAACAGTGACGACTGATTCTTATTAGCAAGCAAAGTGAATTAAAATGTACAGTCAGTCAGCTGGTGAAAACTGTGTGTCTGCATGTGTTAATCACTCGAGTGATTCACAGAGGAATCACAGCGTGGCTGCTGCCATTCATATCCCTAAATGACGACTGGGAATGTGTTCAGTATTTATGTTTTTATTGCAATGACAGATCTGTGTTCAGGTGTACTGAATTAGTGTTTCTAGGTAAATCAAAAGAGCCAGTGGTAGCTTTGTGAAAAAAGAACTAATTTTTTTTTTATGCTTTGGGTTGCACGTCATTATCATTGACAAGAATTTCGACGTGTTTCCCTGCACTGAGAAAACATAAAAACCTGTTCACTCTCAATTCACTTATAATGGATGTTTTTGGGACAATTACACAAAACATGCATTTCTTGGAAATGAATATATATTAAGCTCTGAATTTCAATAAAGCAATAACAAGAAACTGAAAATTTTAAGAGAAATCTACATACTGGGTCAATGCTATGAGTGAGAGAAAATCTACAGGTTAAAAAAACTTCCACTGTACAAGGTGGTTTTTTCTTTCAATTTTATATATAAAAAAAGATTATTGTTACTATGGTCAGCCCTTATTATTTTGTTGTTTCCTTCTTTACCCCCTTTGCTGTTGTTTTTAATAGTCACATGATTTTAATAGTTAATGACCTTTGTGCTTCACATATGTATAAATGTAAACAACTAAGCTCTCAATTTGTATAACTTGCACTTTAAGATACTGGGCTACTTTTTCAGAGGACAGATTTGGTGTGGTGTGATGGTTTTTGGGTACCTTTAGGGAATAAACCAAGTATTCTGAATGACTTACTGTATTGCTCCAGGGTCGGAAATTTGGAAACTTCATAACATCTTTGGTAACATTCTCTCACATCTGTTAACACTAACAGAAGTCTAACACTGTTACTGTTAGACCTTATTTCTTTTTTGTTCTTATCTCAGTACAGGGAAATGTGTCAAAATTTTTTGTCCACTGTAAGCATAGATACACTACAGATGCAGTAGAAGGCTGCTCAGAAGGTTGATCTGCCACAGAGTCATAACCCTGAACTGCTCAGCTACAGGCTTGGATTGATTAGTGTGTTGATTGTGAGCATGTGATAAATGAATAAAGTTGTTGCTGCTGACACAGGAGTCATCCATGCCCTGATGTCTGCTCATTAACTTAATGAAACAAAACGATTTAAGACATTTAGGTCATGAGCAATTTCCCTTCTTGTTTAGTGGTAGATCAAAAATGCACACACACATTAAAGGGGTTAAGTTCAATTTCATTCTCACACAGATCTCTGCTGGAGTTTCTGTTACTGAGCTCTACAAACTTGAAGGAGATTTTAATCAGGTGCTATGCATGCTCCCTCTTCTAGGTGTGTGTGTACAAGGTTTCAGAGTCCTCTCCTTGGATCCTGATAGGAATGCAACAGGTGTGTGTGTGTGTCTGTGTATATATGTCTGTGTAGTTCGTGGCAGTCCATGTGAGTGTGCGTTTGTGTTAAGAGAGTACAGACAGTGTGACGAGCCCTCTCTGTTTCTTCAGGATGGCCACGGCCTGCTCATGCGTGGCTCCCTCCAGACTCTCTCCATTCACAGAGAGGATCTGATCTCCACGCTTTAGGCGCCCGTCCACCGCTGCTGCCCCCTACACACACACAGAGGAGTGGCAAAAGCATATACTTAAGGATAAACATAAGGATTTCTGATTTTTTATTACACTACTCTACAAATTCCTCTTGAAAACCATACATACTGAGTTGTCAGTTTATTAGCTACATGACCCATCTTCATGCAAACTGTACATTCCAATTCATTTATCACATGAATGATGTGTGATAAAATAGTAGTCAGACTGAACATGTACAACGTTTGCCTAGCAGAACAGAAAAGGATGTGGGAAAAGGAATTTAATTCCAGTAGCAGGCTGTGGTCTTTTCTTAGCAGAAAATCTAAATGTCACTCACAGATGCAAACTAGCTATCTATTAAAATCTTAGTTGTTCACTAAAGTTCCACTACCTTCCAAGTCACATCGCACCACGTTCACACTTAGAATTCGCATCTGTCTCGGTTGATGGGATCCCAAATGGACAGCATTAATTACAAGTGTGAACAGCATCAAATGCGTTTTGTGATTTAGTCACTCAGACACTCATGGGCATGGTCTGGGACACATACGACAGAAGGAGGACACATTATCCATTACCACATTACCCATTTATAGTTACCTTAAATGCGGCAGAATGCCTGTGATACAAGTTAGTTCCTGTTATCATTTATCCTGTAGCGCCAAGAACTCCTCCATCCTTAAGACTTTCCCGTGATAAAAAAAAACTTTACCTCTGACTGTTATAAAGTGCTGACACTGGAGACTCCCCCTATAAATATTAAATAAATGGCTCCTTAGAGAAAACATCACCATATAACGAAGGTATTATTGTTGATATCATAGCATGCTTTTAATCCATTTATTATTAGTCTTAGACTGTTTGTCCTCCACAGCCTAAAGATAGATGCAGTATATATATTCTGAGAAAAACTTACACTCACTGAGCACTTCATTAGGAACACCTGAACACCTTCACATTCATGCAATTATCTGTCATGCCAATCGGGTGGCAGCAGTGCAATGCATAAAAATCATGCAGATGTAGGTCAGCAGCTTCGGGTATGTTCACATCGACAATCAGAATAGGGAAAAAAAAAAAAGTGATCTCAGTGATTTTGACTGTGGCATGATTGCTGGTGCCAGACAAGCTGGTATTTCTATAACTGCTTATCTCCTGTGATTTTCACACACAACAGTCTCTAAAGTTTACTCAGAATGGTGCAATTAAAAAAAAAAAACAAAAAAAAAAAAACATCCAACGAGTGGCAGTTCTGCGGACAGAAACGCCTTGTTGATGAGACAGGTCAATGGAGACAGATGGGTGACAACAGCAGAAGAGCATGTCGGATTCCACTTCTGTCAGCCAAGCACAGAAAGCTGAGGCTGCAGTGGGCACAGGCTCACCAAAACTGGACAGTTAAAGACTGGAAAAATGTAGCCCGGTCTGATGAATCTCGATTTCTGCTGAGGCTCACAGATGGTAGGGTCAGAATTTGGCAGCAACAGCATGAATCCATGGACCCAACCTGCTTTGTGTCAGCAGTCCAGGCTGGTGGAGGTGATGTAAGGGTGTGGGGAATGTTTTCTTGGCACACTTTGGGCCTGTTAGTACCAATCAAACATGCTGACCATGTGCATCCCTTTATGGCCACAATTTCCCCATCTTCTAATGGCTACTTCCAGCATGATAATGCACCATGTCAGACTGGTTTCTTGAACATGACAATGAGCTCAGTGTTCTTCAGTGGCCTTCCCAGTCACTGGATCTGAATCCAATAGAGCACCTTTGGGATGCAGTAGAACGGGAGATTTCAAAGCATGAAAGTGCACCTGAAAAATCTGCAGGAACTGCGTGATGCAATCATGTCAACATGGACCAGAATCTCAAAGGAATGTTTCCAACATCTTGTGGAATCCATGCCATGAGGAATTGAGGCTGTTTTGAGAACAAAGTGAGGACCTACTCAGTATTAGTATAGTATCCCTAAAAAAGTGTTTGGTGAGTGTATCTTCACATATGTTTTGAACAGCTTTCTTCTTACAGAGCAATAGTAACAATCACTCTACATATGACAGAAATAACAAAAGCGGTTCATGTTCCGATGTTAGCCGAGTTCTGTGGCCAGATTTCAAAAGGCATCAAACAAATAGAGCTCATTAAAAAACCCACATGCAACATGGAGGCAGAAAAGAGGATTCCTCAACAGTTCTTTGCTTCCTAAATGGATTTTATTCTCTCTGTTAATGATAAATACATAAAACCTTTAGTGGTTCTTACAGTGGAAAAAAACAAAGAGCTGTTTAGAGTTGTGCTTTATTATTTTTTTCCCTCAAAGAAATTTACAGAACATGATCAGGATTTTTGAGTAAAGTGATTCTGATGCTGAGTCTGATAGCAGCAGGGATGTGATGTCTGACTCATGTGTGACCCCTGCTGGTTCCTGGTGGTTGTAGCGCAACCAGGACAAAGCATTCCTACGCCTCTCTTTAGCCCTCACGTTCTGGTAGCACATTTTAGTTTGACCAAAAGTGAAAATAAAACATTCTTTCCAGGTTTTATGTACTTTTTTGGTCAAATTGTTTCATAAACATTTTAAAAATTATATTTATGTTCTACAGATGACACTCAGAGTCATTTGAACTTAAAAGCAATGACGTAAAACCTATGTGTTAAACATGACTGGTGTGTAATTCACAAACAAAAAGATGATCCAGTCCTCCATCTCTTATTTACACTCGACGCGTACCATCAGACGGCAAGACATACTGAGATAGATATAATATGTAGATTCACGTGTGTGTGTTAGGATAGTGTACACATCTGTACCTTGCTGAAGACAGTTTTGACGTAGATGGGCAGGTCTCCGTGTGGGCTCCCGAAGCCACCCACGATGCTAAAGCCGAGCCCTTCAGAGCCTTTCTCCAGAGTGATGCTCTTTGGCTTGGGTGTTCTGTCACAAGACACAAACATTTGATTTTTTGATAATTCAGGGTATAAGATTATACATATGCAACATATACACTCACCAGCCACATTAAAAGGAACACTTGTTTCCCTGCTCATTCATGCAATTATCCAATCAACAAATCATGTGGCAGCAGCACAATGCATTAAATTATGCAGACACAGGTTCAGCTAATGTTTACATCAAACATTAGAATGGGAAAATTGTGATCTCAGTGACTTTGACCGTGGCCTGGTTATTGGTTTGACTATTTCAGAAACTGCTGATCTCCTGGGGTCTTCACGCACAACAGTCTCTAGAGTTTACACAGAATGGTGCAAAAAACAAAAAATGTCCATTGAGTGGCGGTTCACTGTTTGGAGACACCTTGTTCATGAGAAAAGTCGGAGGAGAGGTGGTTCAAGCTGACAGGAAGGCTATGGTAACACAAAAAAACACTCTTCTCAAAATGCACAATATGTCAAACCATGAGGTGAAAAAAGCAGAAAAGCTGTTAAGGGATACAAACTAGAACAAGAAAGACATTTGGTGGTGCAGGACACTGCTGGCATCAAGTTCTACTCGTTTTGTCCTACTTGAATTTAATAAGACAAAAAAAAAATATCATATTAATGAGGAACTGGAATGCGCAAACTCTTTTGTCCTAAAGACATTCCCAAGATGGAACATTTGAACGACAACCAGATCCATGCAGTTATAGAAAATTAATCAACAACTTCTGACAAATCAGATCCACAAAGTCAACAGTGCTATGCTATGAATGAAATTACTGATGTAAAAGAAAAAATTATTTTATCACAGTCACAATTTTTGCAGTTTAGCATATTTGCATTGTACTGCTTATGTAATATGAATAAAGTCTTCACTTGAGTGGTAGAAGGCAAGTATGTAGCACTTGAAGGAGGACTGTGTGTAGGACTGTGACTGGCGGAGAGACTCAGAACTCACTCTGGCTCTGTAATTGGGGTCTCAGTGTTGGTGCTCAGGGCGGAGCTTGAGGACATGCTCTCCACCTGACTGGCGATGGCACTGATGTTAGTGTCTGCTATCACCTGTCAGAGAGACACAGAAGATCATCAAACAACCTGAGAGAAATGTGCCTTGAAAACACACACATATCTGTATATTCAACCACTGTCACAACACACACACACACACACATATTCTGTTAAAATACAGCACAAGACATTCTGGCACCAAAACTCATATCAGTGAGTCTGAAGGCACGTGTGACATAGAGATGACTGTATGCCTGTGATAACGTGCATCTGTTAATGTGATGTGTGTGTTGGGCATTGAAATGCACCCCTTTAATCCCTCCTGTCCTGAGTGCCACGCATACGATTGTTCTACAGACAGGCGCTGCTTCAAAGACATCGATCCTCCGACAAACACTTCCTACTACTCATCAGCCACCCCGTCTCCCCCCTTTTTCCCCTTTTTTGCTGCATTTCATTTATTTTGCTCACACATCAATTAAACCCGATGACTGAAATGACAGCGGCGGCACTCCGAAAAACCCTAATTTCCATATTTAATTAACGACGAGGCAATTAAAACTAAAACACACAACAACAAACAAAAGCTAATTAAAGAATGACTTGGCCAGTTTGTGAGAAAAGTGCAGAAACATTCCCTTGCCATCACATTCACTTATCTCACAGAGAGAGAGAGAGAGAGAGAGAGAGAGAGAGAGAGAAAGAGACAGACAGAGAGAGAGGGGGGACAGAGAACAGCAGTTGTGGAAATTTTTAAAAGAACATCCAGAGACATCATATCCAGTTACTACACGCTCTCTGTGAAAATGCCTGCATGCCTCCAGGGGCCAAAACAATGTAAAAATAATCAAATAATCACAGTAAATATTGAGATATCATGTGGCATTTGACACATGGGGAAAACTGGGCTAATTCCACATGTACCTGCTACTGAGAGAAAGAGATGAGAGGACATGGACGTAAATGAGCAGGAATGGACGTGGTAAAGACTGAGAGAGGGAGAGAAGGAGAGAGAGAGGGGGAGAGGGGGACAGAGAGGTAGAGAAAGAGAGAGAGAGAGAGGGTAAACAGTAATTGGTCTCCTAGCTGGTGTAATCAGCAGCATGCAGGCAGTGCTCCCCCTGTTTGAAAGCTCGCTGCATTCCTCCTGGAGCGCGGCAGATAAAGGTGCATTTGCATAAAGGCTCAGGATTATCTGGCAACCCGTGCTCAACTGCCGCACAGCTGCTGAGAGCTGATAACAGCGCAGTGACACAGCACCAACCACACACACACTACAATAAATCCACACACACACACACACACACATATACACACACACTGTATAGCACACACGTACAGTCAGCGATCAGCATACAAACACAATCCTATACATTCACCTATACACGACTGCGTACACAACCTCTCTCTTTCTCACACGCCTGTACCTATACACACTTTCTCTCTCACTCACAATTTTTAATACAATCATGCATGAATAGACTGAGCAGTGCCTCAAACACAGACAGAAAAAGCTTCAGGATATACAGGTGGGTGATAGAACGGACACAGAATTTACAGGAGACTGATAAACAGCATGACTAGATACAAAAAAGTAGCCTTGTGTTAAATGCTACATAAAATGTGAAAGTAGCATTATGCATGAGCAATCAGGCTAAAGAATCGTTTCAATGCAAAGAGCATAAAGGAAGTTCAGAGATTTGGGCTCGAGCCATGGTGCTCTACAGCCGTGCTGCACTCCATGGAGACAACATCCTGTAAACGCTTCTTCCTCAAATCCCATCGCATAAACACACTGTTACAGAGTGAAAAAGACAATATTTCACATCATAATATTATCAATCGTTGAATGTTAACTGTATACATCATGGAAATGATGATGATAACTTATAAAAGACTATTTTGACATAAATGTAAAGTGACTGTAGCATTCTTAGCAGAGATTATGGCTGGTCACAATATTGAATAATAGGGCAAAAAAACTTTACTACCCATCAGTAACTCTGGATACTATTATGAAGCCAGTATGGTTGAGCATTTTAGCACAGGGTGTGAGCATAGACATAAAACTATTATGCATACACACAGGAGCACATTCACTGAAAGACAAACAGCACCATTCCTGATTACATTTTTTGTCCTTTTGTGTAATTTGTACATTGACTGGACAATGTTTGCTTAGTCTATTTATTTCTAGTTTTTCCAATGGCATTTTGAAAAATCATTGATCTAGAAAGTAGTCTACATTATTCATGTTTATTAACCTGCTAATGACATGTTAGGGAAATGGCAGCGATGCAGGCTTAAATAAACTAACCCCAATGCACATGAAATCTAGAGGACATTTCCCCAAGTTTGATCACTTGACACAGCCGTGTCAATCTACAGTCTGGGCTAGAAAGAAATCAGCCTCAGTCTCTACTTTATATTATTTTGTAGGATTTTCTTACAAGCATTAGTGGAGTAGTAGTGTTGTTCTTGGTTCCAGAAAAAAAGGAAAAAAATCCACTTTAAATCATTTGTTAATAGCAAATAATCTGATGTGGATGACAAACATGAAACCTTATATCAGTGTCTTTTGATCTTTGAAAACAGGAGTGTCTAAAAAAACACATAAACTGTAATGAATTTAAAAAAAAAAAAAAAAAAAAAAAAAAAAAGCACACCAAAAACAAATAAGAGGTGCTGTGCCACAAACCAGTCCAGCAGAAGTTCCAGTTAATGTTCTTAATGTTCTAGTAAAAGGTCCAAATAAATCACTCCAAACTAATTATTTCCTCACCTACTCTTGATCTCCATTTGAGATTTACAGCAACTCTGTTTTAATCTGTGGAAGAGGTACACTAATTTACACTTGACAGATCTGCAATGGTGCGTAATTATGACTGCCGTGGTGGCAATTTGGCACCATGTGGTAGTCAGTCACCACGTTGTGCACGTGAAAACGTCTGCAACTAGCTTTTTGAACTGTGCACCTCTTTTGCTGTGCTTCTTTATGCTTTACATTCTTCAATAAAACATCCATTGCCTCAGTTGCAAATACTCTCAAAAATGTGTCCTGTATAATAGGTTTACTATTAATTATTAATAATGTTTGTTTTTGTATTAAATGCAACCTATTGCTGAACAGACTGTCTGATCACAAATGTTTTTTTCTTCAACTTCTGTGCTACATAATCACTGGGGAGCTTTAGCTGAAATAATATCAAATCCTTTACATGTAAATTTGCCATCTCTCACATGCAGGTATATACCTGTAAAGAAATGTTGCCGTAGGCGTTTTTCAGCATGTTGACCACCTCTCCGTGAGTCAGACCCTCCAGAGAATGAGAGTTAATGCTCACAATACGGTCACCAACCTACACACAGAGAGAGAAAACACACAACAAAGACATAATTATGAGGAACACAAACCCATGCGTTTGAT
Source organism: Pangasianodon hypophthalmus (assembly GCF_027358585.1). Classification (NCBI taxonomy): domain Eukaryota; kingdom Metazoa; phylum Chordata; class Actinopteri; order Siluriformes; family Pangasiidae; genus Pangasianodon; species Pangasianodon hypophthalmus. The sequence goes on from NC_069720.1 coordinate 14,769,992, forward strand.
TCATCAATTCCAGTCCAGTGCCTTTCAGAGCAGTGGCCTTCACCTTTTCTGCTACACAAAGCTAAATCAATAACACTCCTTCTGTCTATATACGGAGACAGAGAGCTAAAAGGACAGAGCTGAAAGGTGAGCGGGAGGGTTGTGCATGTGTTGTGACCTTGAGGCGGTGGGTTCTGGCTGCTACACCGTTAGCCTGGATCATTGCGATGAAGATGGGGATGTCTCCCAGTGGACTGCCCTTTCCTCCAGCTATACTGATCCCCAACGCATCAGTTGGGCCCTGTGGGGAAATACACACACATACACACACACTTCAAGCAGCCTCACTCACAGGAGAAGCTTTCAATATCACTCAGTTGGTGTTGCTTTAGAAGGAATGGTTGGGTTCTTACACGAGTGATTTCCACTGTGCGTAGGCCTGTTTCAACTACTGAAATGACACAAAAAACACACAAAATAAACTCAGTACAAATCTGTACTCATCTGACTAATAAGTTAACACCTTCTATGTGCTAAGGAAAAAGAGACACGTCATTGTATCATAAGAAAATATTTGCTAGATAACAATGAATACTACAGATCAGTGCTTTCTGGTTTTCTGGCTTGGAGTCTTCAGTGCAAGAAATGTGAAACACAGCAGTCTTAAAGGTCTTAATCACCATAAGATCATTAAAAACCACCAGAAACCCAGGAGAAACCAAAGAAAGAAAGTCCAGAATGAGTCACTGGTTGCCTATTATACCATCAGAGCCCTTTACAATAACACTTACAATAACCCAATAACCATTTCAAAACTACCAGGAAGCCACTGTCTTGTATTAAATGTGTAGTAGCCTGGGAAATCCCTTCACATGGTGAAATTTTTACACTTTCTCTTTTGCATATATTTCAATAACTAGTAAAGTTATGCATTTTACATTCTGGATTTAATTTGCATTTCGTTTAACATGTAATAAATAATATATAAAAAAAATTAATATGACCACTCAATTTATCAAATATTATACGCAAGTTTATAGGCAAGTTTATAATGGGAAACAAGTAATCACTTTGATTGCAAACATCAGGTTTCAGGTCTCAGGTCTCAGGTCTCAGTCATGACATTTGACAAACACAGGTCTCATCATCATCTCTTCACTTTACTGATCTCTACTCGCTGTTACATGACTGTTGAAATAATTGCTGATTAATTCAGTAAGGTTTGTTCTGTTGGCAAATTTCCCTTTTTTTATGATTAGTGTCCAAACATTACAGCTTTGTCTGCTGCCATCTCTACAGTGTCAGTGACAGCATTTGTGCATCTGGTATTTAGATCTGTTACAGACTGGCTGTTTTTATAGCCAGTAAAATCTACCAAATGATCACCGCTAAAATAAATTAAAGCTTTAATAAATGTTTCTACATAATTCAGGGGAAATATTGCATATTTATGTTTACTTAAAGCTGACATGTCAAAGATCTTTATAGACAGAAAAACATAATCGAGGTCAAAACCTGATTTTCCCTCATGTTTGGCCGTTTGCCATAATTTAGCCACAATGATATGTGAGAGGTTTTCCCAGACCATCACATACATTGGTTAACCTGAAATACTGTAGTGTAGATAGTTTAGTATATGCCCAATCACCAGCCACTTTAACAGTAACACTGGTACCCCTGCTCCTTCATGTAATTATCCAATCAGCCAATTATGCACAAAATCATGTAGATACAGGTCAACAGAATGGTGCAAAAACAAAAAACATCCAACGAGTGGCAGTTCTGAGGAGAATGGCCAGGCACGTTTGAGCTTACAGGAAGACTACAGTAACTCAGATAACCACTCTTTACAACCGTAATGAGCATAAAAGCATCTGTTCTTGGCTGACAGTAGTGGAACCTGACATGGTCTTCTGCTGTTGCAGCCCATCTGTCTCATGGTTCGGCGTGTTGTGCTTTACTGATCACCAGGATTGTAAAGAGCGGTTATCTGAGAAACTGTAGCCTTTCAGTAGGTTTAAACCAGTTTGGCCATTCTCCTGTGACCTCTCTCATCAACAACAACAGAACCAACAGAACCACCACTAAGCACCTGACCTGCATACATATCTGCATAATTTTATGCATTGCACTGATGCCACATGTTTGGCTGATTGGACAATTGCATGTATGTGCAGGTGTAATAAGTGGCTGGTGAGTGTATCTAGGTTACACAGTGTAGACAGGTACCAGAGCTCTTGGTGTTGGCCTCGTTTCCAGTTCTCTTAGTGCTGCTGGGTAACTGGCTGGGTTGTGGGGCAGTGGGAGGAGCCATGGGGGCCACAGGGTTGCTATTGGTCATATTACATGCATGACTCTGGAAACAGAAGGAGGACAGGGAATGAGCATGAAGCTTAGCAGAGGTAAAACATTTTTTAGGTTATACAGAAACAGACTCGCGACACATATGCACACGCATGCACATCACATTTACACATGTACCATAGTTACTCAAGCAGGTGAATGTCCCAATTCTTACAGACAACAGAATACAAAGCCACGACAAGTTAGCGCATACGTGCACAGACACTGCTGTATAACAGTGCTGTACATTCACTAACAGTCCCATGGTGGATCATGCAGTGTTTAAATGGTGGTCAGTGTCACAGCTTGGTTTGGCGTTAGTGGTTAGAGTTTGGAGTGTCAACAGAGTGCATGCAGAGTCAGGAGAGTGCAGTGAGGATCCCACCCCTAACTTACACACCTGGCTTCCCTGGGAGGTGCGTCTGGAGGAGATCCAAGAGGCAGCCTTCAGCCGGCCCAACTCTAGCTGCACCATTCCCCTGGCACACTGCATCAGGGCACAGTGTATGGTGTGTGAATGATGCACTCATGTTTTAATGTGTATACACACACACTCTCTCTCTCTCTCTCTCTCTCACACACACACACACACACACACACACACACACACACACACGTAACCACATGGCTGTATGCATGGCAGTGTCGTAGTCAGTTACTCTCAAGCCCAAATTGTGTCTGAAGTCAGCAACTGTCTAGTCAAAGTCGAAAATCAAAGGTTGGTGTTAAACTTGATTTTAATTATGCATACATAAGATTCCTGCTCTGTATATATTGTGCTCATCCAGTGTGATGCCTGTGCACATGAGAAACTAACTCTACAAAATATGAACATGACTAGTGAAGGCAGTACACCATAACGTGATGCAATGTTAGCTGCGTCAAACAACTGCGTTGTTAACTGCGTTAACAGTAGCTGCGTCAAACAAAACTGCTTTTGTACTATTCTACATTATCTGTAAGGATACTAATCATTTCATGTGCATTTTTGACATGATTTTCCCTACAAAACATTTAACTAAGTAGTGTGAGTTGCAATTCAAATGACAGGTTTATATTAATACATTAAATTTAATACATTATAGTTTCTATAGTAACAGCTCTAATCCTTTTAAAAGCACACTCTGCCATGATTTATTCCTTACATATTATATGGTGGTAAGTTTTGAAGATAATCTAAATGTATCTGTTTGTCACTCTTCCCACTGATGATTTGCAGGTCCACATGGAAACCTGCCATTCAGAAATGTGTTTTAGCTCTGTCCTGCCCCCAGTGGAGAATACTGTACTTCCCCAGATGCACAAAAGATATGCTCATAAATATGTGAACATTGCTGCAATGCTGTATTCATAGCATTGCAGCACTGTTCACATACTTATGAGCATACATATCTTTTGTGCATCTTGGGGAAGTACAGTAAAGCTTTCAAATTCAGGTCAAGGCCAAAGCCCAGTAGCTGCTGTGGTTACAGCATTATTAGAAAAACCACTACTGTAACCTATCTACACATCACAGCATGCAATCTTTAGTATAAAAAAAAAGTAGTAAATCCATGTCACAAGTTTGGAAAACTGTGAATTAGATCCATGGTCAGGATGCTGCTGGGCATCCAATCCTGGAAGTGCTACAGCAGTGTAGGTCTGTCACTTTGTTTCATTCTTCCTCTCTGTTTCTCACACACAGCATATTAATATATTCGAGTCGATCACAGATGCATCTCCAGCTTGTATCGGCTACATATTTACAGACAGTGTGTGGCTGCAGAATGGAACTTTAATTATGAGTGAGCTGAACTCCAGTGGAGCCAAAGTCAAGTAAAGTATGGAATTCAAAATGCTGGAAAACACCATGTCTTGCAAGAACACACATCTGCTCCATCAACAGAACAAATCATTAGTCAAGTACATTAATATAAATATCAATACAGCAACATTTACTAACATTTTTAATAAATGACCTCAAATATAATAATAAATTAATAATGTGCTATAATGAACATTCGGTACTTCCTGATTTGATATCCCCAGGCATCATATGAATTCCACATCAGTGACAACAAAATGGGACAATCCTCAATATACATACATCAATGGCGACACCTTGTGGCCGTTTAAGCAACTGCCTTGTAGCCAGCTTTGACTAAATCTCCTCTAATCCTGTCTGGGCTGTGGTAAGTTATCACTGGTGGTGTTGTAAGCAGGGCTTAAGACTTTACGCTGTGCTTACCTTAAGGACAGCAGCAACTGTCTCCTGAGAAGCTCGTCTCATGTCCTCTCCGTCCACAGACAGGATCTGGTCTCCCTGCATGAGCCTGCCGTCCACATCAGCTGCACCACCTTTAACCACGTCAGAGATGAAGACACCTGTGCCATTCCTGCAGAAATGAGAGACAAGGTGGAGAAAATAGGTGAAATGATGTATTGATGCAGTTTCTTTATTGCAGCTCTGGGAAGTAGGAATGGACAACATGACAAATATTTCACATCACAATGTTTGAAGAGAGTTTTATGATCCTAACAAGCTTTCTACAAAACAACGTTGATTTAAAAAAAAAAAAAAACACGAGGAAGGGAAAGGACGGAAAAGTATGTAATTAAACATTATAATTTAATCATTTCTAAAATTTCTAAAGGTTCAGTAAAAAAAATTACCATCAAATCAGCTGTTTCCGTTCAGCTTTTGTAATTGTTATAAAAACAAACGATAAAAAGATACTATGATAAGCACAGTATCCACAAAAAGTGTATTCTGACATAATTCATCACAGTATTAATATTACATTGTCATACTGCCCAGCCCTATGTACTATGCATTTTTGTGTTGTTGCTGAGCTGACATCACTGACTCATGTGCTTCATCCCATGGGTTTGAATCAGGAATACCCACAAGAGTTCATGAGGCTCCCAGGACTAGGAAGTAGACCCTTCTGAGATGAACTGCATTACTCAAATGTGATTTACAAAAACTGAACTCTATCAAATAGACTAATCCCAAAGCACGGAGTGCGGCTAACCTGTGAAACACTGGCCACCTACCTCTTGCCCACGATGCTGAGGCCAAGACCACGGCCACTCTTCTTCTGCAGTTCCACAGAGAACACGTCCAGGTTCTCCTCATCACGGTACTGCGCTTCATCCCGCAGAACCGTCAGACGCACCTTAGCAGGAGTCTGTCTCAAAGCCGCGATAGCGTCCTCGTGAGCTACACTGCGCAGGTCCAC